>NW_028259159.1:3215000-3520000 GCF_977971745.1 Zootermopsis nevadensis | reverse complement strand
ATTAAAACAGTAGGCAAGAAGACAGCGACTGTTGCCAGGGATTGGTCAGATATTGACATTTCTCATTGTACTTGCTAGATTGTTGTAACTCGTCGTACTGGAATGGCAAGATCCTGAGCAAATTCGCCTCGCCGGTTTTGACAAGCAGCAAATTTACCTGGTCCGTACATAATCATTGTATTTGTCACATTTCGCGCTCAGTGGCGTTTTCCTGTATCCCACATTGAAAAGCAAGGAGATTGTTACGCAGAGTGCTTCGGGAGTCTAAACTCCATGGCGACTGAACACTGCCAGACGCTTAAATTTCAGGGCCGCCGGATTCAGTGCGTAAAATGTTGAAAAGCGTTCTTTGGAGAGTTTCGATTGAATTAACTGCTCTGGTCTTTATTTTTGCAGATGTGGTACTCAGTTAAGTTTATACCATGAAGTTATGTTTCCAAGGAAACCAGACTAATGAAAACAAACGTGCGTTTATCCATGAGTTTTAAAGCCAAAATTAAACCTGTTCTACCGGAGCAATTTAGCCGAGATGCACGAAGGGTTGATCCCCGTGTTACCAAATGTTTAGACTACGTGCTTAAATGCTGTGCCGGAGAAGTTGCCGCTAGAGGTAGGCAATTTCTTCTACACGTTCTCTTCGCTCTATTTTGGCATGTTTACGAATGGCTGGTCAGAGGAAATACCATAGACGTTAATTATTTAACGCTCTGGAGCACGAAGCTAATCTACATAATATTTAAAAAAATCGGTTCTAACCTCAGAGAAAACATGCCGGGCTTCAATCACAAAGATTAGTTGTTTACTGTTGTTTGGGGAAGTAATTGCTGTTTGTTCGGAGAATCATACAAAACCCATGAATACACTCTGTGGGCAAAACGCATGGTCACTGAATGCTAAAGCAGGTGGTACAGTTACCACCGTGCTTAAAGGGCGAATGGTATGACCAGTTGAATGGACAGGAACTGCGGAATAACGATGAATAAACCACAACCACAAACCATGAACCATGTGTAGTGGGGTCTGCCAACTTCCTGTTCCCTGGCCACTCCTTGACTACGCGATCTGTTTCTGAAATGATCTTTCGCTATCAAGATTGTTCTTCTTGTACAGCATCCCATCTTCCCCCTTTTTTCGGACTTCCCTTCATTTACTATTGTCGTTTTCTTTAATATATCTTCGTCTGTTCCCCACTTTAGGTTATCACTTTCATTTATATTTATCTCTGTCTTCCCTCATAGTCCCGCTTTGGTCATTCATTCATTCTTTTATTCATTCAGATGTTTGGTATTTTGTTCTTGTGTACGTTATATATGTAATATTTCTTCCAGTCTGTCATATTTGCTGATATTATTCATCTAGTGCATTGTTATTAATATTTTATAATTTCATAATAGCCTTTCGACATTTTGTTTTCTTTGTTTGTTCGTGTACTGCTTGTCGTAACGAAATGAAGAGCGGATTAAATTCCTAGCATTTTACGGTTCTATTCTGTCGTATTAATACATGAAGTTAAAATATTCTGACCAACGTTGGTACATTTTCTTTCATATGGGCGAGACAATTGATTTCTGAATGTAACGCAATATTTAGCTTCGGAATACTAAGGAGAACTTAGACCTAAGAGGAAGGAAATAACAGAAAGTTGGGGAAAATTACATAATTCTGTGGTAGATCATTTGCACTCTTTGCCACTTATTAATAGGAACATAAATCAGAGAGAATTAAATGGCTGCAAATGCAGAACGAATGGGACAAATAAAATCCATACGCAGTTTTAGTTCCAAAATATGGAAAGTAGACTCACATGAGAGGGTAGCGTAAGCTTTCAGTGGCTAACAGTCTGGTCGGTAGTTTGGTACCTTTGCTCGCATAATGTCCACTTAAGGTCACCTCAGAGAAAGCAGGAGATGTATGAATATTCCTTCACACATTTCCGCTCTCTGGTTTTGCTGTTGACATAAAGTGAGTTGCGGACGGTCGCTCCGTCCTCATCTTTAGGATATGCTTGGTTGACGCGTGCATATTCACGTAAGGTGAAGCGTCTGACGGAATTCAACAAAGTGGAAATGAGAAATATCACCAGACCAGACGATTCACCACGTAATTCACATGTCAAGGCTTCGAAAAGTAAACCGTTAAATTCATAGGGTGACATTGCTCTTTACTTCGTCGGAAAATTTGAAAGAAATAAGTAAACGGGGGACATAGGCGTAGATGAGAGGACAATATTCAACTGTATTCGATTGAATACTAAATAAGAAAAGCTTGCGTAGCCGTGTTCAGAACAATAATGTATCGAGACAAGTCAGTCGATACTTTGTCATGTTCTTCATACAAACTTCATCATATCAATGCGGGTGGGCTTTCAGAGAGGCAGGAAAAGTTTCTTCCCCCTTCGCCGACACTTCCACTACACCAGGAATTGTTTTCTCGACGCAAACCTTCATGGAGCGGCAAACAAACCTCAGGAAACTTCTCCTGAGATTTCAGACCCCCCCCCCCCCTCCAACGTTTGCTGGAATCCCACGGGCGCTGCTTGGAATCTCGACAACTACCACTTCACGTCTCGTGTGGAGTGACGCTGCCAGTGAAGAGATGAATAGAAATCTCATGCGCTATAACCTATATCAGTGTTGAAGTGAATTTCTAGGTGATGGCGTTATAAATCCACACAATATTCAGGCATTCTTAACAGACACAGAGGAATTGTGTCCATCCGCATATTTCGTATCCGAATTCGCTTAGCGGATTTGAGAAGAAATTTGTTTGACGTCACACTGAAAGTAGTCGCGTGAATTTAGTGTTATTAATTTTTGATTCACTGAAGCTGATGTGGTACAGTCCACGACTGTAATCTTGAGACTTGCAAGGAATGCAGTAAGTGAGTAGCGATAAAGGCAGACGCTATCCTTCCTCCTTCACCCCACCTCCTCAACCCGTAAGTCTCAAGATTACAGTCGTGTACTGTACTTAATGGTGTTTACAAAAGTGATTCACCTGACAAAGAATTAGTATATGACAAAATGTAGCTCAGTCCTTCAAAAAACAGTGTTAAATGTATGTTTCACGTGCCTCAACATTCTGTAGCTCTGCATTTAGCCCACGGATTGTATTTACGTGTTTCCTATGCTTTTTTTTTAGAATAAATAATAAATTTCTTAAGCAGCATTAACCTTTTCATGTAATGTAGACGCGTTAATTTTTCTTGGTTCAGAAACTGAACTTTGAACAATTATTTTGAAAGGGGCGCGTACTTTCTTAATGTGTGTAATATTTCTCTGTAGTTCGCATCCCATTTCACTGGATATTAAATATCAATGGTTGCTTTATGCATTGAAACCTTTTTCCTTTCAACCGGGAACTTGGAAGTCTGCATAGAAATATGAATATTTAAATATTGGCATACTATGTTAATATTTGTGCGTTGTATAAGAAACGAATTTTTGTACTGTACAGAAACAATCAGCACATAGTTCTAAACATAAATTTAATTACCATAACTGCAATATTCACTGAATTAACAGCTGCGTGTCTAGAAAGGGACGAAATTCGAATTCAGCTTATTTTATTCTGCAGTTACTTTTCACAAATAGAACAACGTGGTTTGAATTCAAAATTGCCGCATCCGAATCAACATAGTTCTTTCGTTACATATATGAGTACCTGATTTTAAAATTCAGACCATCACTCCCCACACACTGTCGGAAAGTAGGTCACTTGTGTACTCCAAATGAGAGCACCGTTACCATGGAAACTGGAGAGTGAAACCACGAATAATATAAGCCTAGTAAAACCTGACTTTTTAAACCTAGCCCCCTTGCAGCACGAAGGGGAAATATGGTTGAATTTTGGTTCCCAGGTTTTAGGAACTGTGACATTCCAGTCTGAAAAATATGAATTATAAGGAGAAATTTACGCATCGAAAACTGAAAAGAAACTGATTCTTTAAACTTTTTTGCCATTGTGACGAACGTTTTGTTTGTTAGCTTGCGCTTGAACAAGAAGAGATTTTACCGTGGAAATTGTCTTCCATGTCGACCAGTTATGAATGAGGTGAAAATGTCTATAGGTCCGCCCGATTAGAGACTATTAGTTCGGTTTCTAATTCAAATTCATTAAACGGGGTTATTATACAGGTCTATAGCTTATTATGCGTATTTTACATAACATTTTATATAAGCAAGCTTACTGAAGAATTCATAAAAAATCTGTTTTAACCCCAATCGAATCTGAGTAAAGTGGCTTTAGACAACTAATTGTTGAAGTGTCATGCAGTATACTTCAGATCGGGCAATTTCAGAGATAATCTGATCAAGTGGTTTATGATAATCACAGTAATATGCCATGGAATGTCTGGATGAAGTTGTGTGCTTTACTCTGATGTAGGGTAATGTAATTACATCTTCAAAGCCTTGAAGTCATCCTTCGGATCAATATGGCCATTCATAGACGTGTATCATTTACACAGTGACACACACGTTTAACCTATATCTGTTGTTCTGGACGTTACGTTTACCTAATCGAATTGATACGACGAATGCAATTTCAGAATGAAATGTATTCTGAGAATAGTTTGAGATATCTGAATTGTCCTTTTTATCCTCACGTACACATATCATGAGACGTAAACGTTCGAGAATTTAACCCTGTGAAGCCGAAGAGAGTCAGGAATTGTAGTAGATGAGTAGGCGCAAAGAGAAAAATTTGTCGGTAGGTCCCCAGCCGTGCTCGGTCGCCCATCTGATATGTACGGGATTAGAGTGGTAGATTGGTGAAGCAGAGACAACTTAATTTTGGTAACACCCTCTCGGGCATGAAATCATGCAAACTGCTTCAAACAAATATAGAAATTTTTACTTAAATATCAAGTGGCCGGTTGTAACTGTAATTATACTTATTGAGCACAAGTTTATTAAGAATTGGATATAAATTTCGGAACACTGTTTGCATCACGCACTAGTTTTGCAAACAATTTGTGTGCTTGTAATTTTTTCCACCAACATTTCTAGAACATGTAATGTGTCATGTAGGCCTTCGTCTTTCCTGTGCCACAACACTCTCACATGATAGTGCTCTGTTGTGACTACTGCCTAACAGAGGGTCTGTCCCCTGTGCCAATCGCATGTCTTTCTGTCATCATCCATCCCATATTGTCAAGCTTTCCCCTCACTCTGATCCCGGTTACGGAACAGAATAATCGCAGTGAAAGGACAACTGATTACAGAACGTGACACATTCCTTTCGAATGAGTTTCACACTGTGATGAACCGTCAACTAAACGTGTTTAATTACGTGTCGTTTGTGTTCCGGTCTGTTGTAATAGAAATGCCTAGATATACAGTGCATATACATACATACATGAACATTTTGTCAAAAGCATGAATTTAATCTATTTATCGTGATGAAAAAGTCATAATTATATATGAAATATACAGTAGGGTGACACTTAAACAGTTGTGTGGGAGTGACGTAGTTTAATCACGAAAACGTGAGTAATGTGGTTGTAGCGGCAACTGCACTCCTGTAACTTTTAAAAACAATGGCCGATTAAATACGTTCGCTTCTGAATTGTATTAATCTTTCAACAGCTTGTGGCGCGTTTTTAATATGATCATAGAATCGAGTAGTGGTAAGACTTGTGTTTGGGAGTCGCTCTTTCGACTCTAGATATGGTAGTCCTTGTAGTTTTCTTCAGTCGCTCATTTTATGTTTGGAATGTTTAATGACGCTTCTTAACTGGTAAAGATTTCACAGGGGTGTGAAAGGAGGCAACCAGAGTTTATATTAAAGTTCTGTCTTGGAATGTTCGTGGCAGGACTGACAAAAATCACGAAAACCTTCAGGCAGAACAGATGTTGATTTAAACCCAAGACCTCCCGAATAAGAAGTGCTAGTGACGACCACAGAAACGCGGCATTCGTTTTTTAGTTTTTTTAGGTGCATTCCTAAAAATTTTATTGAAGAAGATGAGAATTACATTCCTTTTCTTTCTTACATGTACAGTTTCTTTATTCATATTAATTTTCCCACACTTTAACCCAACTCTCCTAAGCAAATAAATCAGAGCTATTAAATAACCTTGGAGTTTATTAGTGGTCTTGCAGGAACTATTTTACTAACCCATAAAATACACCGTTTCACCGCTCCGTGTATTTAACTCGGGTTTTTTGTTTGTCTGCAACTTTCGAAACCAACAAATGGACGAGTTGTAGATGAAATTACAGAAGAAATAAAAGTCAGAAAAAATTGACTAATTAGTGAGTTATTTACTGTGGAAAGGGGGAAGTGGGCAAGTAGATGCTTATTTAAAAGTTACTACATGCCTATGGAGGAGAAACGTGGACATGGACCAAGGCAGACATTAGCAGGCTAAAGGCAGTAGAAATAAATATTTTTAAGGAATGTAAAAGGAAAAACCAAAATAGGGAGAAAAGAAGTGATAGAATTAGAGTGTAAAGATTAGCAAACGCTTTGAGGGCAAATTAACTAATAACACGTTCCAAGAATAAACGCGGAGAGAATTTCAAAGAAGTTTTGAAATATGTAGGGAACGGAAAATGCCCAAGAGAGAGACCGTGATCAAGATGGAACGACAGGTTGTAAAGATGTCACACAGAAGGACAAAAGAACGTGGGAATAAATTGAGAAAAAGCTGTGAGAAGACAGAGATGAATGGAAATGTTCGGTTGTCAGACAGCCGACACGAAGTGGAGACGTCTTAGGGAGGCTAAGAAGTAGTTTGAAAACGAAGTTTTCATGGCTGAAAGTGGATACTTCAGATCATTACATAAGGAGGAACTTCGTAACTTACACAGGTCGTTAGAATTTAGAAATCGTTTGAATGAAAATTTTAACAGCCTGTAAATGTCGTGTGAATGGCTCAGGGTAAAAATATGTACTGAATTACAGCAATGAAACGTATTAGATATCTAGAATATGAGACATTTTCAAATTATAAGGCAGTGTCTTATTATCTTAGTACATTAGATGGGTGAGGCTGGGCTTTACATAAAACTGACTGAGAACCGTGTACATTGGTGGCGTTCTGTATTAGTTGTTTTGAACTTTCCGGTTCTATATCAGATAGCTAGTAAGTTAACTTAGACAAGCCTTGAATACTAATATGATTAATGTTTCTTATTTAGTTTTCGTCGTGAAATGTATTCAGATACTTTTCCTCTCTCCTCAAGACCATGTAGAATGAATATATTAATGTGTTTACCGTCGAGGTAAACATGTGCATTGTTACTAATTTGTATGGCAGTGGGCAGAAAGTTTACAGTGTATTTACATGTAACGTTCTAAATGTCTAATAGTGGCCAGTACAAATGTCTATGCTGTCGTATTTAATCTTTCAAGAGATGTTTCGGACTCATGACATCATGTGAGTCATCATACACATCTGAGTGCTTATAGTATTTATATACTTTTATTGCTAAGCCTCTCTGTTACATCAGGGACTGAATGTACTACGTTAAAGGTAGCATCTACAAAATGTGCTGCGTTCATTCCTTCTCTGCTAATACATTTTGTAATAAAATTACAACATTTTGTGGGTCGAATTATGTGACTATGAAGTTTAACGTTTTACTGTTTTTACCGGCACACGGATGTCAGAAAGATGGTAAAATATTGAGCAGAAGCAAGTGCGATTATTTGTCGGCTTATACGAGTACTGAAATATGCGCGTGTTTGTCTCAGAGTCATGACTGTCTAATGTACGCACCTGTCTTTGGCCGCTTACTCCCCACATAATGTCATCTGTCGATCACTCTTTATAATGAAATCTGTGTCTGTGCTCTGCACAACTTAGCAACCGAATGAAGAACTGGAATATACCACAGAATACACAACAGCTTAAGAAAAAGAAAATATTTGGCCGATTTCAGTTGCTCTTGCACTTCATGTTTAATTTGCATTTATAATTTTTATCTGCAAGAACTCTAAATAATTCGGTTAACTTGTGTAAATTCTATAGACGCCGAACATAAGGAATACCTGTGAATGATGAACTGGAAGTAATATAAGAGGAAGATGCTTTGACCTGTCACAAGGCATTAATCTGGTCATTTTCATGTTGAGGTTCAAGAAATACACTAAAGCCTTGCGATACTCGAACTTTAGGCCGAGAATTGAAGTCGGTGGCCCCAGAATACGAAGCAGGAGTACTAACCACTCGCAATAATGAGACTTCTTTATAACTAGGATCATCACATCGTGATATAAAAATTATTGGAGTTTTTCGATGCTGCTGAATCTCGAGAAACATTGTGCATCCAGTTTTGCAGTGGCGTTCGTGATCTAGTGCAACGGGTTTCATCATCCAATCAATTTGTGCGCTCAAAAACCAACGCCACTCTTTGTAAAAGCATGCCGTCACTTAGTGTTACAGAACCCAGTAATACAGTGGATCAGTAGTTTCAATTGTTAACTTGTAAGTATGTCTCCCGTACCACAGCGACTACGGAAAAACCACGACCTGCAAAATTACATCAACAGTGCGAGGGAAAGAGATTTTGAAGCAGCTCTTAAATCCTCGTGCCAATTTCAATTAAAATGTACATTGTGAAGCGTGTTTGGTAACATTTCGGTAACGATGGCTCCTTTATTATCACTGAAATTGACACTAAAATGGCATTATTCTTCTTACGTCAATCTTGCGTTTTGCCCACAGAGCGCAGGCCTATTATTTTTTTTTACAATTATCAAAGAAAATATCGAATATTTCTTCAAAAAGAATGAACCGTTTGAACTTTCTAATGGAGAAGTGTTGTGTATTGTATGAAGTAAGAAGTTGATTTTTAAATACTGTGTGCTTCAACGTCTACTTCGAATGGTTAAGAATGTCTCCTTGGTATGTTTTCCTTCCACGGATTTTCCGCCATTGTTCCTTCAAGGATTTTAGGTTTCAAGAAAACAATGATCAAGTTATCTTCCTTAAAACTACATGCATGACATCAGCACGACCCTAGAGCCAGTATGGTAGCCTATTAGACTGGTTACGGAAATGTGTATTTTCAGTTCTCTGAAGTCGCATCACGTTCGAACAGTCTCGAACCATCTTCTTATCAATTTGTTATGTGGCATCGCAGTTTTAGGTTAGGTTCACAGCACCAGATGTTTGTTGGGAATGGTATTGGTTTTCAAATCCCTGTGGTAAGTTTCCACATTCTTGTATTATGTCTAGTCTATCATACGGAAACATTCTTATCAACCGTACTTATTCTATGACGATAAGACGTCATTGTTCCTGGTCGAATGACAATTAGACTTTTAACATGCTTAATTTCACCATATTACTCCATGGATTAGAGAGAGTCCTTGAGAACTTCACAGTTTTTCAGTTGGTCAAGGAAATCCCGTTTTAGAAAACCAATCCTGTCCTTATTCTGAACCAATTAAATCCAGCCCACAGCCTCTTTCAGGTCAATTTTAATATTATCCTCTTATTTAAGTCTTGATGTCCGAATTTGTGCCTGCCCTTTAAGTTTTCCGACTAAATACGCGTGGGCGTGTCTCACTTTACCTTTATTCCTCTTGATTTTGTGACCCTAACTGGTGAAGTGCTCAAATTATGAAACACCTCGCCCTTATAAGATTCTTTACTTTTGCATGCCCTCTTGATAAAAACAGCATTTTGAAGTTAGAAATCATTTTGTGTTATACACTATCTTTTCTGTTTTGGTGATTCAACGAAACAACTTCAGGATCTTCGCATCCTGTATTTAAAATCAGTTTGCAGTAATTCTTCACGACTCACGGAAGGGCAGTTGCCCTTATTTTCCGTAGTGTCTATTCTGTGGCGTGCTAGTCGTGTTTCATCGAGGGACAAATAGGCCGGGGGAAATACGACCTTAATTAGAGACCATTATACACTGTTAATAAACGTATGAGTTTCTGATTAAACGCGTGTAGAATATTCTTCGTTGTGGACACATGCCCGTGTCTACATGGTATAATTGGCGTAATAAATTATTGGCCTCTGTTACATGTAGGCTTATATCATCACCACGTACAGCACTACTTTCAATCAGTATGAGAATAATTATGTAAATGTTTTGAGATATTGCAAGATATAAAGGTAACATGTATTAGTCTCTGATAAAATACGTCTTCATAAATAATTATTAAATACTTAATTTAGATAACAGCTGTCCTGCGCCACTTCCAGGTGTCAGCGTTCACTAATTTACCAGCTCCCGGTCTGTATAAATTTCCCGATCATTGCCAGACCGATATTTCTTGTGTGAGAGTGAAATATGGGCTTCAGATCCATAACTGTCTGCTTTTAAATGAGGAAACAGCCCCTCACTGTGCGAGCTTTATTTGTATACGTCCTCTAGCAGGTGGAGCAGAGAAGATATTCTGCTGACATTTTGTTTTCTGTTTTTTTTCTTTTCATCTTTCCATTTCCTTTTTGGTATTAGTTATTTCCTTTCTCTTTTGTTCTCTAACTTGCATGTGCCCTTTTGTCGCAGACTTCGTTCATGGCTCATGTCCTTATTTCCTTTCACTTGTCTATTACTTACTTTCTTGGTGTATTTTTGCTTCGTTCGTCATTTTTTCTTTCATTTATTCTCTTCGTATATCTTTATTTATTTGATATTCCTTTATCTCACTTACTTATTTCCTTCTTTATTCTTTACATAATATTTCTTTCATTTTTGACATCACTTTCTTCCCCTTTTCTTAAATCTCTTTCACTTCTATTGTACATCATTATATTTCCAGGAATTGTTGGCACGCGTCAGAGAAATAAAAAATTCGTATACAATTTTGATATGAAACCCAAAGAGAAGAACATGAAAAACCTGGATTGGAATAAATTATTAAAATTGATCCTGTGGAAGTAGGATGGGAGTTAGTGGGTCAGTTACATATGGTTTAGGATAAGGACTAGTGTCGGGCCCTTGTGAATACGATAATGACCGTTCAAGTTGCATAAGAGACAGAGACTTTCTTGACTGAGGGACTATTACTTCATGAATAAGGGATTTGCTCATTTGGCCTTTGTTAGTTTACAGTTCGATTTTCTGGAAAACGTAGCTGCAACTTGTTGATTACGTCAGAGTATCAGTCTCGCCGACTGTGAAACATAGTTCCATATGCATTAATTACGCCACTGTGCATTATAACTGGCGCTCCGTTGTTAACATTTATGCAGTCCCGCCTGTTTTTCGTCGTCTGCGTGAATAAAACAGTCTTATATATATATATATATATATATATATATATATATATATACACGAAACGTATGCTTCATTTTTACACATATTCTTCAAATGTGTCGCGATCGAGTGGTTATCTGTCTTGCTTCGTATTAGGGAGGTCTTGACTTCACTTTCTACTCGAAGATCGGTTGTTCTGTCTTGAGTTTTCGTGGTGTTCCTCAGTCCCTCCAGGCAAATGCCTGAACGGAATCTTAAATTAGGCAACGAGCTATTAACGACATGTATGTTTTATGCTTCGTACCAGAATCCTTCTTAGCGAAATATATGAAGATTTATTTAGATTTACTGTAAAGTATGAGTTTCATACGAACCAAAATTAAATTCGTTCTGCAACTTTTTTGTGCAGACACAAAAAGATTCAATCGAAATACACGTTAATTACGTTCGTGGATGAAAAATGCGGACTGTCAGGATCTTCCACAATGCGTTAGTTTCTTTCAATTTATTCACCGTGTGCACAATAATAGCTCATGCTAGTATTTTAGCTCTTAATTCAATTTGTATTTCGTGATACGTGGATATTCTTCCTGTGTTGTTTGAGATATAAATTATCCAATACACAAACACGATTTGAATAACGCGAACTGTCTTCTATACGGAACGCGAAAGTTTTCGGCATGGTGCGTGTTTAGCCACAGCAGGAAGGGGAGAATAAAAGAGTAATGAATCCGCTACCACTTCACGGAAACAGAAAAGGAATTGTTTTCGTTTTATTTTAAGCCCCCCCCCCCCCGCATCATTTCCTGAAGAGCAGATTCCAAGCAATGTTACTGTTTGAAAAATATTTAAATGAAAGTATTCGACACAGGAAAATGTGCAGTTTGTCTTTTTTTCTAAGGGTACTCTTCCTGTACACACCTCGTGCCCATGGTCTCGAGAACCTGAAATAGCAAGCTACTTGACCGAGCACCTCAAAGAGTAAGGACGTAATGTCAAACGCAGGAAAAACAGTTCTTTTATTGCACCCTAGCCCCTAATTAAATTTTATTTATACGCTGTCCCCTTATCGAATTATCGTGCACCAGGAGGACAAACGGCTGAGACAATTAAAATGCATCGTGTCATCTTGCTTTCACTTGCAAAAAAGTACATTGACCCTGGAGAAGGATTGCTTTCTCGTCCACATCGTTTTAACTGGTGGGACTCCAGGCAAAACTGGTCTATGGGCAGTGAAATTGACATGAAAAGTTTCCACTTTTGTTCTAAAGTATTTTGTTATATTTGCGTAGTCGTAAAATTCAGGCTTTATGTTCTAAGAACAGCAGAGGAAAAGTTAGAGCTTTTTGAAAATAGAGTGCTAACCCAGAGGGATAGATGTGCTGCAAAATTTGAGAGAGGCCTGTTGCTTAACGAGGAGTTCCGTGATTTCTACAGTTCGCCTTGTTAATTAAGAAGTTAGAACAACGTAAATACAATACGTTACCGTTTTCCCGAAGGCTTAGCTAGAAAATCATGAAACCCTTACGATGTACGTACATTAGAGGTGAAACCAGTGCGCAAACTGATACTTAAAACTGGCTTTTAGTTGGAAGGGTAATGTTAAGATGGGTGTTTCGAAAGTAGGCTGTCAGATTGAGAGGTAATGGGCATTGCCAAAGTTTGTGTCCAGTGGCGAGGTTTAAAATTAGACCACCGGGTTAGTTAGCGTAGAAGTCTAACATTCGAAAAGTTCCGAGTTCAAACCCGACTGTTATCACCAACAACAGGAATAATAAAACAGTGACAGGATCATTATCCACCAATCATATGAAGACGGAAGAAGATTTAACTCCCAAAATGTCGTGTGTCAACTACACCTCAGACAGTGTACATTGTCGAAGACAATGTTTCTTTTACGGACCAACCATTATCAGAAACCTTCAGAGAGTCATGTCCCACTGTCTTATTAATCCTCTCTACCCAGTCTGCACCGTTCATGCAGAGGCGTGAAGCACCAAACTACTAAACACGCTTTTTCAGAAGCAAAGCGTGTTATCTCCTTTATTATATTTATTTTCATACTACGAGTTCTGAACGTGTTTGTGCAAAAGTAAGACGCAGGAGAAGAATACACATTGAGAGATAAGGCTCGAGGGCTGCATAAACATGATCGTCGTTTACGTTTATGCGTTTTTAAAACGTTATGTAATCTCTAACGTGGAGTACATGGACTGTTGTTATTATGGTTTTACATAAAACTGTTATGGTTTTTTATGCGTGGAGGCAATTTGTCGAGAAGAAGGTAGTTACGACTATTATACTTACATGTTTGGCATTATTCTGCACTATTATTAGGCCTCTGTATCTAGATTAAGAGTAGAATAGTTGGGTTCTTTTTAGACGTATGTGGACATCCCAGTTCAGTTCAACACATGTCGTAGAGGAAATTGTCAGATTCAGACAAATACCAGTGGTTGTCGAGACCCTGGCAACCCTAGATCCACTGGCTAATAACGCGGTGGTTAGGTTTAAAATAGCAACACGTTTTGTTCAATGAATACTTTTCATTTTCACCACATAAACGTTTGCCTTTCTTGTGATATGTGATTATGGTTCGAAAAATCGTTCCACCGCCCGTCTTCACAGCTTATCTCAAGCGTCGTGCTAATTTTATCTTTTTTAGGTTCAAATAATTCTGTTAGCCTTTCCCTATAAACACTTTGGTTTGTGTTCTTCCATTAAAGTAAAGAACACGAAATGCCCATACAAAGAAAGAGAGAAAAGAGCTAATTGTTTTGCACTCTTCATCCCTTTGAAAAATGTGAGTTGAAAGAATAAATATTCTGTGCAGAACTGAAGTGAACTCTTGAAGTAAAACATAAATCGAGCAAGCCACGCGCTGACCTGATGCGAGCCTCAACGAGCAGTACGTTAAGTTCAACATATTTCTTGGAATTTCATCTAGCTATCCTAATGAGGGAGGTTTCAGGATAGAAAATGAGGTATTTCTACTTTGATTTATTGCAATTGCATTCGACTGGGCTGCTGGATGTAATCCTTGTATTATCCAGCAGCTCCACAATGATAAAAGGCTTCGAATCACTTCTCGCATCGCGTTAAGAAGGAACTAGTGGAGGGAGTTCCTGTTGTGTAATTGATGACCTGCATTAAGGAAAGGCAATCTTGTTTTCTTGCCCTTCCTCTGGGGTTAAAGTGGCAGGAAGTGATGTATACACATTGAGGGTGAGATGCTGAAGATGAGGGTAGTTTGGTCCGGCAGAAGGCTACTAAATCGGGTTTGATAATTGAATGTTTGGAAAGCGCATGGTAGAGGAAAATGAAGGAGAAAAAAGTGCAATGGGAAGAAGGTGGTGTTTACCAAAACCGTATTCTTGCGGATACACCCAAAGACCATTCAGAACAAAACGTGACATCAGAGACGGAGGTACCTCGTAGTACCCTCTTGTGAATATTTCTAGTTGAGATAAATTTTATTTCTTCGATTGATTGATTGATTCATTCATTAGCAATTTTAACATCAACTAATCGCACCAGAATAAAACTTAGTCAGTAAAGTTATTCACGTACTAACTCAGAAGTGCAGGGCCTTTCTTGAAAAGTTGTAATACTTAGTTTGACAAGAAATTATGCACATTTATGAAACCTTAAGTGATCACTGCAAAGTTAACAGAAGCTCAACATTCGGTCTCACAATGAATCAGTGGAATCCAATCCAGCCATTCGTACATTGTTTCTTTAAGATCAGATTTCAGCTTCAAGACGTCGATGTTGATCTTCTGGATTTTAAAGCAGTGTCGACTTGGAAGATACCGACGTATCGGAGGGAAATTGGTGTCTACTCAAAGGTCAAGAAGACGTTAAACCCGGAAAATCAACACCGATGTAATAAAAACTACTCACTAAAGAATAATCTCTTGCCCTCCAGCAACTGAAGGATAATATTTCTTGGGTTGACAAAGGAGAGACGTTTCTTGTCGAATTGTACACAACACGCAGTCGTCTTACTCACCACTCGGATTTATAGAAACACTAATCTTAATGTTTAATTGATTTCATGTAAGTTGGAAACTAGTCTCTGCTTACTGAAGCCTAATCCTTATTACTGTCTGCATCAAAGTGGAAACGACAAGTTTTGATTACATCAAAGGAACAATTCTTTCATCACAACAAGTGCTTAATTCGCAGCTTTGGCTGGCATGGTTATGTGAAACAGACGGCATGCTCTTAAGCTAATAAGACCTCAATGAGATGGTAGCCCCAAAGTAGGCGGGGGGGATCTTAATTTCGAGCACATTTCATGCGTTTCAGGTGTTCCAGGCGTTTAATTAAATGGCCCGTGTAACACTTTCCAGAAGTTTCACTTCGGTGGATATCTGGAAGCAGTTCCCTCTTCCCTCACGCATGTCTGTTACATTGCAGTCAATATTGCATGATTTATAGTCGTCTAGCGTTGACCAAGATTCCATTTTGAGCTCCAATAAGTTGTTAAGTGGCCGAGAGATTAAGGAGTGGCTTGTCAGTCTGTAAAGACTCGGAGGAAAAAAAATATATAACAAAAATTACATGTTGTCAAAAGTTGTCTAACATTGTACCAGGTTAGGCAAAATTAAAAACTGAAATATATTGAAGAAACTAAATAATTTATTTATTTTTTTACTGTGCATTACGTATTGTAATGAAATGTATTATCTCTATTAATAATTTAGCTGAATTAACTCAGTTTTATATTTTAATTTAGATAAAATTGTGTGTATATTCTTGTACGTTCGCTTATACCTCGCTAAACCGATGTGCACAAAACGTATTCCTTGAGACCAAGAAGAGAACACAGGAGGGTCAAAATTTCGAAAAATGTGTCCTTAGTTTGATCCCCGGTGAGATTGTTTCCTATAGCTCGGAAAATAAACACGGTAGGGGAATGGCGCCAAACCAAAATTTATTTGTTTCGGCGAGGCCAGGAACTGAGGTCAGAAACTTTCCTGGGCTCAAATCCCAGTCAAGATGTTTGGTTTATGAATAATTTTGTACTGTGTTGTTCAAAGGTAATATAATTTAATATACAATAAAACATTAAAGTTAGGCACGTTGAATATACGTGTTGACGTAGATCATTAACACGCCTAAGAATATTTATGAATGATTTCTCGTGATTTAAATTTTACAAATATAGCGACGGTTTGAAATTATTATGTTGAACGTTACAAATAATGGATGTCTGAGTCATATAAAAATGAATGTATAGACTCTCGTACCCAAGCACATGAAAGAAAGTAGGAGACGTAATTTATTCTCAAAAGTTCGGAGTAGATTATTCGTTTTAGTATTCAGCTGGGAAAGAAGTTTTACGACAATAACATTCCACACATCTGGATGCATTCCATATTTTATTTTTAATGGTATATCAAGCGTCATTCTAAGCACCTGTTACCTGACCAAGCGTTAGTAAAGAGTGTGTGTAAAATGAGATGAAGGTGGCGGGATCCAAAAGACGTAAAGTTTGAAATTCTCCGACGATATGGTCATCAAATTAATGCGCTTATACGACAGTCCCAGAATATCTTAAAAATAAAGTAGACTTTTAACCTAAAGAATTTTTGTTGCGCTTCCAACTTTGGTGTCCGTGATGCCCATCAATATTCGATTATAGTCAGATCATAAAATGTTTTCTTACTTTATCGATATTTTGCTCTTGGGTTAAAACTTTCTGATCGAACTGTTATTACCATTGCGTGCATTCAAATTATTTTGCTTAGCAATGTCTTCTTGGTATAATTTTAGCACAATATACTTACTTTATATCAGTATCTCCTTCCCCTATTGACGAGCCGCCACTGTAACCTAACCCAAAACAACGCAACCTAATCCAATGTAACTTATATCAGTCAAACTTAAAGGAATCCAAAATAACCGACCAGCATAGGATCAAACCCACCGCCCATTTAGGACTTCCACATAACCTTCCAGGATTTCTCCAGCACTTCTCCATGACCAATAAAATTCCACATAAACTATCCAGGACTTGTCCTACGCCGCTCTAGGACTTATCCGGAATTTCTCCAGGACTTCTTTGTCGCAAACTTGTGAAATTATAAATAGAAATTTATTTCATAATTTTTGCAATATTAATCCGTGATTCTTTCTCCCTAGTCATACGAATTGTAGTATTTCAGTAACAGTAGCGTCATAAATTATTCCCAAAATCTCTTGCTTCGAGTTTTCGTTTTGTACAAGGTCGCATTTATATTAGCAGCTCAAAAGCCTTTAGTTTGAATCCAATCTAAGAAATTAAACTGCAAGCTTGTCCCTTTTATGCGTTTTGTTCCTTTGTTATTTTCTTTCTTTCTGGCTTTGTTGCGAAGCATTTCTCATAATTAATCGTATGTTTTTTTCTTTCTTCTGCCCTTTCCACATTTCTCTTTCACGCCCTTGATCATAAAATTCCTCAAGTGGTTGAAACGGGATGTGCTCAAACAGCGTCTGTAATGAAAAGAATTTTGAAAACATAGAAAGAAAAGGTAAAGAGGAAGAAAACAGAGCAAGATCTTTGCCAGATCAGATGGCGTCGGGGCACCCTCCCTCCACCCCACCTTTCCTTCTCTTCACCTTTCTTTCTTCAGTGTTACTTAGATAGGAAGCAATTAGCACAACAGTTTGAAAAGTTTTTGGAGCAAAGAGTGAGAAGAAGAAAACTTGTGAACTTTGGCATCTGTGGGTGTTTTTCTTTTTGGGGTGAGGGTGGGATTAGATGAGGAAAGGAGGGGCGGCATTTTACTTCGAGAGGGCGGTGGGTTTCGTCCAGTGAAACCTCTTCCTCTTCGTCACCATGTTATTTCTTTGCAAAACCTCCCCCGTCATTTCCTCATTTATTTCTTCTTCAGTGCTCAAATTTTTAGCAGTTTTTGTATTCCGTCCCCGTTACATAACTTGCTGACGGGCCATCATAAGCACATCTGTTCTGCCGAAGACTGGTCTTCTGTTTGGTTCTTCTACCAGAATGACTTCGTCGCAGTGTAACGCCATCAGAAAATGATTTAGGATGTAGTTCTCCTCGTTCCACTAGTTCACTTGAAAATTGTTTGGGGTGATATTGCTGGAATTGAAGCATTTGTGTCTCTGGATCATTATAGAACGGCGTTTTCTTTTAGTTTACTATTTTAAGCCCCTATTTACGTACGTCAGTTTTCGAGTCCCAGTGTATTAATAGTAGCTATATGTCAGTAAGCTTTTAGAAATATTAGTAAATATTATTTCTCCTTAACAGGGTGATGAATTCTTGTATTCTAAAAAATGCGGGAAATTTAGTGACTAGTTAAACGTGGTGTCAGTTTCTTAAAGTTGTATCTTCATTTTATGTGCATTAATCTTTACAACACTCGATCTTTACTTTAGTGCTCTGTGCCTGATGAGGCTACCGAAACGATTAATTACAGAGTGTATATATATATATATATATATATGCCTGTTTAATGTACGTTATTTAATATCTATATCTTCCTGTATTACCATATATTCTAAAATAATTGCTATATCATCAAATGTTATTTATCCCATATGTTGTGACATGTATACGTCTGTTATTTGCTATGCAAACAGAGGATTTTATTGACATAAATCAATGTGTGATATTTTTAAGTAGAAATGTGTTAAGTCAATAATGCATTCTATACCCATATTTTGCCTGGATATTATACGTATTTTGTTTGTTGAATATGTATTGTGATTTTTAGCATTATGCATTTAGTGCAGACTCTTAGTTACGTCTTTGTAAAAATACGATTTAAGAGCGGTTTAATAATTCTTTTGAAGTCAAATCACTCTCTGCATTTATCAATCAGACATCAAAATATGAACATGTTTTGGCGGAGAGGACTGAGGTATAAGACTGAAGTGTCTCTGAAAAGGACACTTTCACAATAGGCCCTGGAAGGCACTCTGTTCTCAGTTCTTCCCGCAGTTCTATTCAAATACGTCTGCCATTTAACTTCACGTGAACGTGTACTTTGATTATGTTCTGTTGTTTTGTCAGCAAATTTTCACTGCGATGTAATTGTTTAGAAGTGATAAAGGTTTTCTTTCGTGTGTGTCTTTTCTTTTGGCTTCCGTCATTGTATTATCGATTTCACACATGGTTTGCAGTTCACACTTTGAATGTGTTTCCATAGTTCTTCATCCCGTGTGGCTCGCACATAAAGCATCCCTTTGTTATGTAAATACTAATGAGTAATTGAACTCTAGTTTTCTGAGTTTTGCTGAACCGACAATGCGCCCCAAATTATCAAAGCGGAAGTTCTGCACTATTCACTTCCGTTGCTTTAAACATATACTGCAAATTCCGTCGCTTTGGTTCAGTCTTGTGGCGAAATTTATTCCGTATTTATCAGTTTCTTCTCCTTTGATGTTTCAAGCTTTTAGCCTTCAGCACACTACAGATAGTCCGTTGCTTTAGTTCGTCAGGTTCTGGTGTACGATCTAAAGATTATGTAAATGTGTTGTATTTCTAGAGTGATTACATCAAAAAGGATCGGGTAGCATGTGTGCTAAAATAATAAACGCATCTGCATATATATATATATATATATATATATATATATTGGCTTGAAGTTCCTATATGAAGATATCACTTATGAGGTGTAGGCATGAATGGGGAAATCGTATTGAAATAGATTTTAGATAAATTATTTTTGAAATTGTGAATTTTCAGTGCAATGAATGTCTTTTGCGAGACGGTGATAAACCTTGGTGCTCCATAATTCTGGATCGCTTGCCACAAAGTGTATTTATGGGTTTCGTATGATTCTCACAATCGACGGCGATAGTTTCCTTAAACAATGTTTACCATTTAATCCCTGTAATTGTGACGTGTTCTTCTAGAAGTAGGTTCGGAATTATTAAATATTATATAGACGGGTTTCTGCTTCAAAGTGTTAATCCTCCACGTAATTGAGCAGTTCATTGACCACTTTACTTTAAGAGGCACATAAACCATGATTTGTAACGTCTCCTCTAATTTGGAAGCTATGTGAACAGTCTTTAAATTAGGCCACATCAGTATTTGGTATCCAAACACTATAATACCGGTTTGCTCCTATGTATAACATCCATTAGTTTATCCTCCTCGGACTGCAGTAATAGTTTCGCCTTAATCAGGGGATTTCCTCAGCGTTGCTGACGGAAGTTGTCGAAGGATGTGCCCGTTAAACCGCACAAATCTTCCAGCGAGCTGTTCCGAAACCGTGTCAGGTACGGGCGTAAGTGGTACAATGGAGATGTGTCGATGATGAAAGGAAGGCGAATGTGGGTAATAATTTCAAACAGACGACTGTATCTTTCCATATCTGTATCTAGGTGCAATGAAATTATCTTCCTATCCCGCTGGGTGTAGGTAAGACGGCGTCGTGAAATAACCGGAAAGTCAATAGAGCCTCTCGCGTTTCATCGGCTATTGCAAATGAGGATATTCCTGGCTTTCGCAGTTGAGAGTCTGGCCTCTCTGTTCATAGGTTTCTGCTCCCGAAACATGCCATAAAATCATGAAACTCTTGTCAGTGACTTGTAATTAAACTTATGGTTGTGTTTCTCAGTTTGTGTCCTTGAGTCCACCAGGACAGTTAATAAAGGTGCCCACTTCCAAATTATGTGTAGCTTAATTTGTCTAAACGTATATATTAAATTTTGTTCATCTAATCACAATAAATTCCTATTAAATATTAAAATATTACAATAATTAACATTTAAAATATTAAATGATGTTCTTTATCGAAATATTCAATTTACATTAGACCATCATTTTTCATGTTTCACGACATGTTTCAGTTCCTAAAAGAATTATATACACCTGAAGATGGTTCTTTTAGGAACTGAAACATGTCGTGAAACATGAAAAATGATGGTCTAATGTAAATCGAATATTTCGATGAAGAACATCATTTAATATTTTAAATATTTTAAATGTTAATTATTGTAATATTTTAATATTTAATAAGAATTTATTGTGATTAGACGGACAAGATTTAATATATACTTATTATATCACAATATGACGCAACTTTACCATCTTGTCTAAACGTGTTAATATTATAAACAAAAATATAGTCCCTACGTTTTCAGTATGTTCTAGTATTTCTGATGGACTTCTTCTTTTCTCCCATGACTGCCAGACGTTTAGATTCCACGACGATCTTAAAGTCTGAATTTTTGTCAAAATATTAATACTGCATAAACATACTCCTAAAACATATTTGGCGCAGTTCTGTCCACGACTTTCTGCAATGTTAGGCAACATTCCATCCCGCTCAATTTTGAATTCTAAACTGAAAGATGACAAAATGTTTTGCATACGATAAATATTTGTCACAAAGATTAATAACGAAATTAATTTTGTGATGAAATTACAAATCAGGTTTATTTTTATGCTAGTTACAAAATTTAATACTGGAAACAATCCAAAATAAAATTTCAAACTAAATCATTATTCTAATGTAAGATCATTCTAATATTTCACGTTGGATGAAGCTGGACTTCACAAAAGCAGACATTCATTTTAAGGACTAAATTGAAGTTGTAATCACGTTATGTCGTTGTTGCAAGAAAATCAGTTTGTTCTCTGATGGCGTGTGTAAGTGTGAGTGTGGGGGGAGGGGCTTTTAGTCTCAGAGCGAAAGAGAAAGAGAGGAACTCACAAATCCTCTTGGTAGAGGCAAGTCTGTCTTGCTGGTTGCCTTTCCTCAGGCGGGAACTGCTGTTCTTTCCCGCCGGGAGCTTCCAGGGAGCTTTCAACACTAACCCGAACACGGACTCGAAACAGGAGAGACTGGAGGTGTGAAAGTTGAAATCCTCAGAGAATGGTTTGTTTCAGGGGCGTATAAACTTTCAGATCAAAGTGGAAAAGTACGGTAGAATTTAGGATCGCACACATGTCTTTCTGAGTCGTCATTTCTATTTTTATATTTTTCAGAACATCCGACAGTGTCGTATTTTGTGATCTTTCGCCAATCCTTTTAAGCTAACACCGGAATATAACTTGGCGATGGCTACTGTTCATTCTTCTAAAGTCCTTTCGAATTCGGTTCGCTTCTTGTAGCCTCGCAGTTGATTCAACATGCTTACGTAAATGAAAGACAAGTAAATTCAACTAACTAAATTAACTTCATTGAGGAGAGAGTCTTCCGTGATAAATCTGCAGCCGCTCACGTCGTCCAATTCCCTGATTTTCAAGAATTCGATGTTTCTTCATCTTACCCGGTACTGGACCCCATTCTGATTCACGTGTAGAGTAAGCAGTCCACAGCTTCCTACCAGACTTATTTATAATGAACTTTCTGATCCTCTCCATACACTGTCAGGTATCCCAGGTAGGCTAATTCATTCATGTTTTAGCACTGTCTTGCGCATTTCTGTCCCCCGTGAGTGCTATGCATTCCGTTCATCTCCTCCTTAATCCAGTCTCCTTAATAATATTTGGTGAGGAGTACAAATTATATGATATAATATTCTTGCATCCTCTCCTCAGCGCTTCAATCTTCATATCTTTCGCGTAAGGTGTGGAACGAAGCAGTAACAGAAATAAGTCAAATTATTTAGTTTAGTAATGAACATGCGTATTTTAATCCAGTAGTTACATTCAATCCACAGACGTAATACATGAAGTCCACACTCCCAGACCAAATGCCGAGTACAGCCAGCTGAATTTATTTCTGGTCTTGGTCTTGCCTTTCTTGTCCGGTCAGTTTGCATATGAGTTTATAGGTCAAACTTCCCCACAAACCGTAGAGAGGAGACACGTTGTAAGATATAACCCTGTTATATCTTATTCTGCAGTTTGGCGCAGGTGTAGGTGTGTGGCTTGGAAATGGTCTCTCTGTTCGAAGCAGAGAGCCCATTGACTTGCAAATAAAGGGACCGTGTTTCTGTTAGTGAGGTACGGAATTTGAGTCTCGGCAGTGACCCGTCTGTACTGGTTCCGGTTTTTCGCCGTGTGGCTCAACCGCTGTCCCTTTATCTTTAAGTGGCGTCTCTCACTAAAGTAGTGAGGATCGGAAAATTTTTATAGTGTCATATTCTTATTTATGCGCTCTTTGCACGAAGGGCATAAAATAGTGGTGAATTACGTGGAGGACCTGTTGTTTCTATGTCAGTGAATATGTTCAATCTTCGAAAACTACCCAACGGATTTAGAAGAAATTTGGTAATGACAGTGTACATTAAAAGTTGTGAAACATTATCATTTTTGTTTCAATCAATTCAATATAAATCCTACTTGATATCAATCAAACTCGGTTTCAACTCAGGTTTATTAAAGCCAATTTACTGCACAGACATTGGCACATGATACAAAATATACACCGCGGGGAATTCTTTCATAAAAGTAAAGTAAAGCTGTCCCACTATACGCCATGTAGGCGCTTGGGGGGAGTGGAGGTATAGCTCCTACTAATTCTTGACCTCGACACTAGATGGGGTGAGTGGTCAGCATTACGCCCCGGCTGGCTTTACCCCCGGGAAAGGACCTCGGTACCCATTGGGGAATTCTTTCATACTATCTTCAATGCCTTGGAGCCTTAATGTCATTCCTCTATATCTTTCGCGTTTTTATGTCCTTTAGAATGACTTTTAAAATGTGCTTTATGGTAGTAGCATTTATAAAATACTGCGTCTTTAGCCCTGAAGATGAAGACTGTGTCCCTTCAAGATTTTAGTACCTACATACAAGTCCACGGGGCGTTTCTTCCTAGAAAACCAATATTGACGGTTTCAGCATAGAACCTACTGTTTACAATTAAATCTTGTAGTTTTATTTTATTGCATACAATTCTGTTATTGTTCTTACTCGATATTCATGGAGTAAAGAATTTTTCCTGTAAAGACGCGGTAAATTTAATCTATGTTTATTTTCAAAACCGTTCTACTGTAATTCCCTTCTGAACATCCTATAGTCCAAGACCGTTTCCAAATCCCTGATTTTGCGCGGCGAGCTTCACCGCCGACAGAGCTTGGTGATAAAGAGATTTTGTTTCCTTTGCTGCCTCTTTCGAAGAACTATGAGGTCTTGTTCTGTCTTCCGTATGCCTCTCATATTCGAGATCTTGACATGAACTTCGCACTATTCTGACTTTTATGATTAGGCAGTAGATTTATACTCAAATTGGTAAAACAGACGTGCGCAGTGAAAGAGCTGGAAGTCTAATACGTTGTATGCATCATTTCATGATATGATTTGCAACACGGAAACTTGATTTAGACTACGTATCTACCAGGTGTCATTAAACAACCCACAAATAAGGAAACAAATAAATCGGTTTCGAAGATAAATCAGTCAGTACAGTGATTGGGCTCCGAATTGACGACCGGGTCTTGATTCCCGGCAAGGCGGATTCTTATCTTTTCCAAAACGTCGAGACCGGTTTTCAGGTCTATCCGGCCTCCTATCCGATGGTTACCTGTGGTTTCGAAGGCTGGGGCGTGAAGTCGATCAGTCACTTGGAACCAGTGTCGAGGTTAAGAATGTGTGGAGCTGTCCTCGGCTTCCCCATACTTTCAAGCTTCACATATTGTGGTCGATAGAGCGCAACGAGACAGAGGCTGTGTTATTGACCGCGCCTCCTGAGTGGCCAGACTGGAAGGGTGTACTGCAGTGGAGTTGTTTTCCCTGTGCGTTCTTTGCCATATTGGATATTTATTGATCATGATGTTAGTTTATTGCAGATTCTGCTAACGTAATCGCATCACTGGTTCTGCAGAGTTAGGCATTGTTTTGTATCGTGTCCCGCAGACTTGTTCAGAATATCGCAACGTGTGCCTTACAAGGTTTTACTTTATGATTTGTACCAACTAATTTTCACGTTGAACGCTCGTTCTACGAAGTTGGATTTGAGCTGGTGCAGGAAAGTGCTGGATATATTGATACAGAATTATTTTTTTCTAGCAAAGTTTAGTGCAGAATAGTGGTACTCAATTCGCGGCCCGCGTAATTTGTATACAGATGTTAAAGACTGTGAGGGACTCGATTCTTCTGGTGCAGGGCAGAAATCAGTGGCTACCTCTTGTGAACACGGTAATGAACATTCGGGTTTCATAAATGGCAATTCATTTCATGACTACCTGAGCGACAGTAAGATTCATACAATGTAATCTGTTTCTGGGATTTGTTTTAACACTCATTATCATGAGCTTGTGCACTCATTTGGTTAAGAAGCCTCTTCTGGCTTCAAGTTTAAAATTTTTAAGATCGTAAAATTAGGGCATGCAATTTGATGTGGACATCTCCAAGTTGCTACAAGTCCCTTAATGCGTTGAGTCCGCACTGAGAGGAACTGAAAGACGGTTATATCAGAAAGTGGGACGTCACGGGGTTACTTTGATGCTCTTTTTCTACGCACTGATATTACAGCGCCTTCGTCAGGGGTAGGAGACTCTTGATGTTCTCCCAGATGGAAAAGTTCGCCAACTTCATGGTGTTCTCTCGAGTCTTACTGCTGTTTCTTTGTAAGAAATCGAGGAAACAGAAGTATAGTGGAAAATAATCTGTGAGGGGACGAACTTGTTTCCGCTGTACATTACACTTCTATCCTAATTTAATACATATTTATAGAGTTCATAATTAGTTTTCTAGTACATTACTGGCCTTCCAAACTGCTGTAAAAATTATTACTCACTCATTGCACAAAGTGATGAACGTGAAAGCATAATGGGGATGTCGTTTTTATCAGTCCTTATGTTAAGCAGCCTGTCTGAAACCAATGCATTTATTCGATACTGGGAGATTAGCTATAGTTTATGGGACGAATATAAATGTGGTGCATTCCTGCGGTTATACTTGAAATTCACAAAACTGTCTTCACTATGAGGCCTGCCATATTCGGTTCAGAGATAAAATTCCTAACTTAGAAGTGAGGGTACGGTAATGTACTACTTGGCCAGGACATAGAACACCTCGTGGGGCGGTTATTGATGAGAATGAAGCAATGATGATTACCAGAGCAGAGAAGACCGAATAACTCTAAGAGAAACTTGCTCGAATACCACTTCGCCTACCACGAAACTCACTTGAAGTCACCCGGGATTGCAGCAGGGTATACTTTAATTTATCAAGAGTTTCAAATTCGTTTTTTACCCGTCATTATTTTTGATTTTCATTTATTTTAGACACAAATTTACTGTTTTAAAAGGCACTGAACCACTTAGTTGTGTGAGAAGGGACTTCTGTGTATCTTCTTCCGATTTACGAATATTAACTAGATCGTTGGTTAAGAATATAAACCGTGTTTAGGACATAGTTTTCTTTCAAATAAATGCACAGGTTAATTAAAATAAATTATTTTCTCGTACTATATTAACTTTGTTTATACTGTGCCGAAGTACCACGTCATGTAGCCACATGAAAACTACTTTTAAATCTTTACGCAGTTCAGATGTCAGCAGCACATTAGCAGTTAGACATGAGCAGTCATCTTGACCTTCCTCTTCTCTATCTCTGGGAGAATGGAAGTCCCGATACCCTTAGTATAAGAGACAGTAAGTTCCCCTGTACGTCTTCTGGTCTACGAAACAAACTTCTGACCCTGCGGATTGAGACTGAAAACGGTGAATAGCCAGCTCCTCGGGTGTACTGACTGGGGGATTGCGATTTATAAATACAGGTCTGTATCCAAAATCAGCGAAATATTGTAACTTATGAAGCAAATCGCTTGATTTCCGACAGAATACGTTTAGACGCAAACATCATAACGTATTTTGAAAACACTGTTCCCTTGGAGATGCCGGATGATTATAGGCTATGCTGTACGTTATCCTGATGATGTAAATAAAAAACTATCGGATTCTTGTAGAATATGAGATTTTTTACTGGCTTCTTGACTTTGTGTTTTACTTACTTGTAGGGAACTTATACGTAAGGTCGGCAAGTCTGCCCACTTTCGTAAAGCATTTTTTAAAAATATATAGTCTTCAGATTTTGGTACCGCAACGACACGTGTAATATCGTAGACTGCGTCTCTGTTTAAAATTTCTGTTCCGTAACGCAGACACTGCATGTGTGCCTTCAAGTCGGAAAACAATGGCCTCAAGAGGAAAGTTCCCCGCTCTGAATGTGGGGTCGCTCATTAAGTCCCCGACCGTGTGGACTACATGCCTGCGCTCTGGCAACACGACTGCGTTATTTTTCGGTGTTTCAGCTGAGAAAATGCTTGTAGGATAGTGGAATCTTAATAAGGTAGCGCTATGCTATGAACTCTTTCAACTTGCGTACAGGTAAATTCCACGCGTTTACACCTCAATAAACTATTGGACAGAAGTGAGCGGTTAGTTTCTATTCTGGAACCTGCGAACTGGAAGCACACTTATGTATACTTATCCACGTATTAAATAATCCACATGCGGAATCAGAGCGACCAGCCAATTATTCGTCCATCTTCACAGTAATTTATTTATGTATCTGTTCACATAATAAGTCATCCAAGCAATGAGTCATCTATTCGTTTATCTACCCATTCTTTCTTCGATCCACGTGCTTTTTCTTTCATGCACCCACTTATTAATACCCCATCAGCACCTCCATCCACCCGTCAGGACCACATCAACTCCTTTTACCTATTTTTAAGCTTCCTGAGTAATTGCATCTACGTCCATATTTCTGCGCATTTTATTTTGAAGTTAAAAGGCATTTCTGATAAAGCTCCCTCTGTGATTTCTCGTCATTTCTGTTGCTATCAATCAATCAATCAATAGGTCCACTACAACCCAGACTGGGTCTAGCTTCCGCTGTTTTTGCATTTTCCTAACAATGTTTCTTTTAGCTGTTGCTATAGAAACTGAAATATAACCTGCAACGGAGGTCCCCTGTGACGAAGCCGGTATTGGCGGCCATTGTGTCAGTATTGAGATTGAACGTACAGTTTTTCGTGTTAGACACGTTATATTCGGCTAACATGGATAAAAGCATAAGGTAAATAATACAGGAACTTCAGCTGAAGGGAACTGCAGTTGCAGGACTACCTATGAAGTGGCTTTGAAGGATAAAAATCAACAGTTAAACGAGCACCGAGGAAAGGCATTTCATATATTGCATCCACTGGCTACTCAACAGCCATTATACTCCAGCAAAATCACTGCATTACACTCCTTCTAAATTCTTATTCCACGTATATCTCCACACAGTTTCCACATAGTACTGTGTAGGTCTGCTAGTTACTTCGCGGCGTATGATATATGTTGAAGCAAGCTAATGGAGATCTGTCTGTACATAAATGAAAAACCCCTAGCCTACTGATAAATTTATCGAATGCTGTTTGAGTAAGGAAAATCGAATACTGCCACATGCAGTGAAGATCGTGTGAATTGGATGGTGTGGTTTGTCCTTCTGGGGCGATGTTAATGACGTAGGAGTGTGGTCATTAAACCCCCGCGCCCCCGTGGTACTCAGAGTATAATTTTGGTTCATACGTATTCAATGCGTTGCACCATCACTAGCTCAAGATGCGGTGTCGTGTGGAAGATGACCCTCCCCGATGTCACGCCGTGCTAAAGTTTGGCGACGAAATGAGATTGCTGGCTGATCGAAATTTTCGTCGTATAGTGGAAGTAGCTTATCAGAGTTTTTTTAGCGTTCTTCTAAACCACGGCTCTACAAAGGACGGCTAGCGGTCCACGTGCTACCCTCAGTATCATCTGATTCACTTTGCTCTAATGCAGTAAGTCTTTAAAATTTTATTACAAATGCGTCACATGAAGTGTCTACAAATTTATTGACTAAATAGCCCACTTGTGAGAAAGTTTGGAAACCCCTTATTCTAAGCTGTTAACCCCAAAAGTGCAGTCTCCTAGAAATGGCTGCAGCGGTTATTACCGTGAATCTCTGCACGTTTCATTATACAGAGCAAAATGTGTTAATTGCATTTAGAACACGGAAGCCCCTAACATTACTACACAGTAAAGAGATTCTCTCAGTTTTTGTTTCGTTGAGTTATATGACGTAATATTCAAAGGTTGTTGTCCCACGAGCTGAAAGTTGCCGTTATACGAATAACTGAACATTATAATAAAGCTCTTTATTGAAGATCTAATTTATAAATTAATAAATGTCTGAACTTCAACAATTGATCGATTTGTGACTTATTTAACGACACTGTTAATCTTATAAACTTCGAAATGCAGGACAGTAGAAAATGATAAATTTGAAAATATATAAAGAGAAAAGTTTTTACGTCCAATAGCAGCAATAGCGTGAAGAAGCTGAGAGGCCTCGGAATATCTGGTCTCTGGATATATAATAGATTCGTAAGCATCAACGCAAGTCTGCAGGTAACGTATTCGTATTTAGGTTTTAAAAGAGGTTACGACGAGACAAAATCTGTTGAAAATTATATTGTGTGAAACAGCCGTCATCGTTGCTTTTAATGCGCGAAACGGTGCTGTGATGTAACTTGTGTGAAATCATTCGTTTTTCCATAATTAGTAGCTGTGACAGTTCTTAGTTCTCAGCTGTAGACACAGGGACAAATCTGGCATAAATTCATTTCCTCGACGGATTGGCTTTCATTGAAGGACTCCTGCAATATTTCTTTTTAACTAGAAAACGTTGCTCGCTCTCAAATTTCCTCCTCATTTCCTCCAACCGATACCAGATGGCGTACCGACCACAGGCTGAACACAGATGTGTTTGTATCAGCGAAGTCACCCAGCTGCAAGAAGACCATTTCACTGGATTATAAAGAAGGCCGAACACAAATTAAAAGCAGAGGTGCCTCGGAAATTTATTTTAGACACAACATTATTTTCAGTGTGAGCTCCTTCTAGAGGTTAGAGTCCTGAAGTTCTGAAATTCATCACAGACAGAGATGCTGTTTACAAGAAAGAAACTACCTTATACAGTTGTGTTGATGGCGTAAAATGATTGCAATTAACAATCTTGCACAGAACAACTGAATCTTTCAGTATTAAAGTTATACGTTTTTTTCTGCACAGAGCTTTGGGAAGGTTTCCTTTCCCGTTCTTGGTCTATAGAAACTGCCAACTACACAATTTTCTACCCTGTTTAGGAAGAATGAAATCCTGGATTTTGTCTGTGTTATTCTCTTTACATTCTCCGCACTTTATCCTGTCTACAATGGGGGTGCAGGCCTACACAAAGAGTGGGAGAAAGATACAGATTAGGAATGATAAGAGTTTCAGGAGGTTGGATATGAGGTGATTAAAAGAGATGCTTCCTATTCCTAGACATTGCTTTGTTTGCCTTCACAGAGTATCTTAGTAGAACCATGGGTTTAATTTCGGAGACTAATAAAGAGAGAGTCTCCACTCTTCTTCACGCCCCCATAACCCTTCCAAATAACATTTGATTACACCTCCTCGTCTGTCGATATGACTAGGAAAGCGACTCACCCTCCGCCAGGGTCTACACCACCGCAGTAACGCACAGAATGCAATCACGTGCTGTGGGGCCATGATGCCTCTCCCTAGTCTTAGTTGAAAGCTGTACGCTTCAAGCGGCTGGGGCGAAGATAATTTGGCGTTTGCTGGAGGAAATATTCTTCCGTAGAATGTCGCACGTTCGTTATTTGGTTAAACCGAATTAGGTTTCACACACTGCACTGAAGATCAAAAGACTTTCGTTTAAGTTACCTGGTTTTGCATACTCTATTGCCTTTTCTTTAATAAATTCAGTTGTTGATATTGCGAAGCTGAATTTCTGAAGAATAACTTTTGAATTCGTAGGTTCTGCTGCAGGGGTGTACAATTCGTTCTTATCTGGGGACCCATGGATCTGTTCCGAATTGTCCAAGTGGCTAAGAGACCCGCGAGAATAATTCCACAGTTAAGAGTTGTTGAATAAAGTCAATTATTTGCACTACTTTAGTAAGCTATAAAAGTGTTTTAAATTAATTACTATTCTCTATTAATATTAACTCCCGACATCTTATCCTGAAGTCTGATTGGTGTTCTCAGAGCGTTGTATGTAACAGTGTATATTTTCCTCACTTCTTCGACGTAAATACTGTAAGAGTAGACCTTATGATAATCCACGACAATTTCAACATTCTTTATAATCCATAGTTCAGAATCGCCCTGTAATCAACACATATTTAAAATCATATTTAATTAAAGTAGCTAAATGCTCACAAAAATTATACGTGCCCCTTAATTTTGCATCTGTCGCACAGCTTCTGCACTTCACGCTCCGAAACGTCCAGTATAGAATGTTCAGCAACATTTTTGTCCGATGTTGGAAGGACGGTATTACCTTGAGTCCTTAAAAGTGACGAAATATAGCGGTTCAGTCGTTTGCACTCCTAGTTTGTATTGTGGACGTCCCTGGTTCGATTCTCGACGTTGAAGATGGATGTCCTCGCTCGATGTGTTTGTAATCGTTATTTTCTCAGGGCGGGTCGTACCTGCTTCTTCTCTATTAAATTTCATAACTCACATTTCATTATTGAGAACATCCATTATCATATAATGCTGTTTTATCTATGCAGTTTGAAGGACGTTATTAAGTAAATCAATAATCAGTTAGCCTAGCAAAATTATCACAATGATAATAGTAATTAATCCCGATCCCTGCATTTTATATGAGGTTCAGGGCTTTCATGGTATGGACGATTTACAAAGTACGAGACAAAATATTAAATAAACTTTTTATCCGAATACGTGCCGATATTTTTATTTCGTCAGCACGTCTATGGGCCATAATAAGCACGTCCCTTAGGGGAGATGATACAGCCCTGCGAGAGGTCTACTTATGCAACGCGCTACAAAGACACTGGCAATAATGAGACGTTCGTGAGGATTCTTAGATACAGTTCAGTTGTGTGTAATTATTACTCTGCCTTGAGAGATTCAGACGCAGTTTCTAAATCACGTGTCTGATTTAATCAAACTTCTGTTTCACTTTGTTTCAGGTAACTCTGAATCTACCGGTAGCCCAAGTTTGTTATTCAGTTTGCTCAAGACTTCTCTCATTTGGATAAGAAAAGAGAATAAACAATGAAGAATTAAACTGAAGACTGAATGCGTGACCTTACAGATTCTCTGAACATCATAAAATGGCAGAAGCAGAAGACTTTGGTTGAACTGGTCTTACTATTTTCAATATTATTTACAGTGTCTTAGACAAAGTTGATAAAAAGTGTTGATACTAAGCGTTTCCATATGCTTCAACCCGTGTTGTGACAAGTAGAAGGTGAATCTATTTTCGAGAACACTTAAACACGCTCTCTTCGAAAAGGTTTAATGAACAAATGAATACGGATTTTACATTAGATACCAAATATTACTGTTTTACTCTTCATATACAAATTTGTTGCATAAAGCAACGCGAATTGTTTATATTTATATATATTTCTTTATTTACGGACCATAGGTAACATGCAACAACACATTCGTCTATCATTTAGCTCTTTGTGGAAAAATTATCTATATATTTTTTATTTTATAATCAGTGAGCTGGTATTATTGTCCGAACTGTACATAACATTTTGAAACAAAATCAAGTTCTATCATCTGTGCTATGGAGAAGTCAGTGGGAAGACAATGTCGTTATGAATCATACCATCAACAAACACATGAACAGAAGAATAAGAACAAGACTGCGTCTCTCAAGAGAAATCAACAGTTGGATGAGAATTCCGAACACAGCGGCCGTTGTCTGTGTTTTGGGAGGAAAAACGGTGGTTGTGCCCAGGGTGTGTTCAGCAATTTAGGAATATGTGCTCTGTTAGTAGGATATACTTTGTTGGGATCTTTTGTGTTTCTTGCCATAGAAGGCGGTGGAAGTGGTAGTTCTAGCGCCCATTATCACAGACCCTCCACATCATTAATAGCAGTGACTTCAAACATCGATAATCAGAAAAGACCTCAGGGCCAGAACTCTTCACAGGACACAGCTGTGCCTACGTCGTCGTGGTTGAGGCGTGTGGCTGACGAGTCCCGTGCGAGGACGGTTGAAAATATCTGGGACATAACAGTGTCATTAAATATCCTTTATCGGGATAACTGGACTCGCTTGGCTGCCCAGGAGATATCAAAATTTCAGGATCAACTCGTGCAGAGGCTGGCCGAGGAATTGACGATGCAACATCACGGAGCGGTGTCGCCTGGTGTCGGAAGGGACCAGCAGATGCAGGAAAGACGTTCGTCGTCGACGTCTTACGAATGGAACTTTGCCAAGGCGTTCTTGTATTCTCTGACGGTGTTAACAACTATCGGTAAGTACTGTAGGAAATGTTTGTTTGTATTCGGCGTTGTCTAAATGTTCTATCCCCTTGTGCCAAGAATGAATTTCCCGTTGGACCCAAGGATCATGAAATCCATCCCTCCGTCACTCTTTATGAGAACTAATATCAAATTTTAGTAGTTTTTTTTGCCTGGGCAACCACATTTTAGGGCATGGTTTTAAAGTCGTTAGTTTGTGTGGCACTTCTGCGTAAAGTAGCAGAAGAGATAAGAAGCACAAATTTTTTTTAATCGTTCGGAGTAAAGAAAATAAATGAGCTTGTGGTAACTTGTGGCAAATAACAAATATTTTCGCTGGCCCCTCAACGAGTATTCCCGGGCTAGATGTGACCCGCGAACTGTCAGTTGGGTAGTGGTGTTCTAATTATTTGCATATTTATTTTGGATCGATGAAAGCTATGATAACCCATCTGTGTTAAAGAATATTCGCAATTAACAAGACTTTAATAAATTTCGTTTTTTAAACTTACGTGCATTTCACTAAAATGGGAAACTGCGGTAATGGTGGCTATTTGGAAATATTGAGATTTATATCCCTTGTACATGGAATAACGACTACTGTGGCATTAAATTACAACAACCCATGTCCATTGTTCTGGTGGTTACCTTCGTAATGGGCTGTCACCTTTAATTTACCCAGTTTTGTCTGACAGGACGGTGTATAATAGGTGATCCTCCCACACCTCAAAGTCACTGGATGTTTTACACTTATAGCCCAGGTTTTCTGCTGTACTGGCTTATTCTTCTACGTTCGTGAGAAGAAGAAGATTTTGTGGACGAATAACAAAGATGCATTACAGTAGTCATGGATACATAAAATTAGACTAGCAGGTCTGTGTTGTTTGTTAATCTATTTGTGGTTACATCCATTTTATTGTTACTTTCCTCCTTCCCACCGTCTTTCCTTTTTCCACTTCCTGTCCACTGTTCGATGCTATTCGGTTCTTCGCTAACTGCCCACCATCCGTTCGTCTGTAACATTTCTTTATATCTTAGGAATTTCGATACTCTTAAGTATCGAAATTCAAGATATTCTCCTCTTCACAATCGAACTTTATTATTTCTCTGTTATAATCATTTTAAAATGTCTACATTAACCTACTGCCATTCTGGGTTTTTATAATCCCATTAATAATTTTAAGTTCAATATAAAATATAAAGTTTTATTTCGTACTAGTGACTGTAGGATTAACTTGAATGGAATTCATTACAACCAGAGTTCAGTTTGAAATTCTAAGGGCGGGGAATATCAGCAAACATTTCACTGTACAAAACCTCCGTATAAAGCAGTCAATGCATTGCTTGCAATCTACGGTAATATTCAGTATTTAATGGGGATAATACCGCCCTATAACGTAGAATCCCAATAAACGAGATTAGATTCGGTGTTGAGGCTGAAGCTGGCCTTGATGTTTTGTGAGATCTGGTCAGTTTGTATCTTAGTTAACTTAACCCCGCACCGTTTTTTTAATTACTCAGGTGATTACCGTCGAAGGGGGGGGGGGGGTGATGATGGTGATAATGATGATTGATGAACTGGGCGCTGCTTATTTCCTCAACTTTTCAAACTGTAAATTGTAAAGGTAAATACAAACTTGATCACGAAGAAACGATTAAAAGCAACGTTTCAATTAAAACTTAACGTTCCATTGGATTTGAAAGCTATTTTATATTAATTTATGCCACATTTATTTATCATGTTAAATAGCCTAGATTAATGTGTGTAAATAATTTGTTACTTTATTCCATGTCAATTAATTTAGTTTGTATATTCGAGACCTGGCATAAAATTTGACTTCTGTTTACTTCTGCAGAGGCTAAGAGAGAGAGAGAGAGAGATTGAGATTGCGTTTACCATAATCAGTTTTGAAGGATTACATTGTAGGTGATAAGTCACATTTGTAAGGCAGTGTTTCTGCAAGACGCTCGCTGAGGTACAATGGCTAGGGGCTAGAAGACAGGAGTTCTGCTACTTACAGCGGCTGAGATTCTGTTCCCTGTCATCACGTTCAGATCGTCTCTTGGGTCCACCCAGTGTCTTGTTCTCGGGGTACCAGGAGCCTTTCCCAAATGTTATATCGGTCGCAGAACGAAGTTCATTATTCACCATTTATAATGCGTCGAGTTTCACCTCAACGTACCTTATGCGATTCATGGCAAGGTCCTCAGGAACAGAGGCAATTTTATATTTTAATAATAGTGCAGTTTTCCTGCATAGACTGAGTAAAAACAGGAATAAATTTATTAAGCTAACCGGGTGGATTAGATATTTCCCACTGCGCGAAAAAACAAAGCTTCCCGCAGTTGAACTAATATGTTCAATCATCACAGTATTTTAGGGCGCAAAATAAACACATAGTGGCTAACATTCGAAATTTAATTACCCTAATTTGATTATAAAGCTTTCTGTTGTTAGTGGTTTGTTTTCAAACACTTGAGGGCTGCCACATACTTTGCTGATTGCTCGTTGATCCAATTTCTGCAATGTTGTGACTTGCCAGTGTACTTAGACTCAACAAAGAACTTTTATTGTTTCACTGGTTTTAAAATTAACAACTCCGAACTCTCAAAACGTCCGTACAAATTTATCGAACTCTTGTCCGTCGGACAACGTGTAAACTATTTTAACATTTAACCAGTGACTTCATGCTGTTGTTAAAGTGTGCCAGTAGTGCAGTTGTGACTTACATACTTCAGTTCACGTACAAGACTCGTCCTTTTTGTATTGGTGTGAATCTTGGCCCCTCACATGAAGGCACATACAAAGATTGGGAGTGCTTGAAAACTTGGCGGTGGTGAGGAGGAAAATGGGATGGTCAAATCGAAGAGAGTGAGGTGGGCGGTTCATCTAGCAAGCATGCAAGCTATAAGAACTGAATACGCAGGTTTGGTCGGCAAACCAGAAAGGAAGATAGAACTTGGTAGATCTAAATGTAAACGAGAGGTTAATATAAAATGAGCCCTTGAGAAATAAGATGGGAAGATGCGGACTGGATTTATTTTGTAAAGAGTGGGGCATTTTGAAGGGCTCTTGTGAACACGATAAAGGACCTCCGGGTCCCATAAAAGTAGCGAAACGTCTTGACTGAGCGTCAAGTTCTTCAGAAGGTCGGCTTGACGTAGTTAGTTACATTACAGTTTATAACGCTGCTGTTAGGAGTCTCGCACCAAGAATGACTAACACGCGGGCTCTTGTTATGGCGTAATGAAATTCTGTTTATTTTTTGGTTTGTTTTAATATGAATTTACCAGTCATCTTCACGTCCAGAACACAGCTGACGAATTGAGCAAGATATCTGATTTCCTTCGCTATAAGGCTTTTTTTTCGTACAGCTTGTTCGTACATGCAGTAAAACAGAAGTATGTAAGTTAATTCAAATAAATAAGTTGGGAAGTTGTAATGCTATATGCTGAAGTTGGTAAATTTATTTGATTCATGACGGAGGTAGAAAATATGATACCAGTATTAAATCATAATGAAAAAAAAATGGTATCAAATATAACGAGTTCACAGAACTTATAAACTTACGAAAATCATGGTTTTAAAAACTTTCATGAAGGAAGCTGTGTTTGATATGAAGTTTAAAACATGGTATAAACTTTCGTATTAACTGGTAGCGTTGCAGGTACTATCTTTTGTACACACAACACGAAACGAATCATTTTTATGACTACATTACAATTACGAATCTGTAGCAGTTATTTTCATGGAAACATGATAAATGAAGAATTTCATTTTTAAAACTTTATTTTATTTTTGTTTCTGTTTTATTGCGTTTTGTTTTTTCGTATTCCAATTATAATCTTTCTCCTCCCTTTCTTTACTAAGAACGCCACACTGCGATGGGCAAAATTCAAATTATTTTGTGTGTTCTTCTGTTGTTGGCACGACAGTCAAACTATGGCACCATTCTCTCCGGGAAGTCTGGCGTAAAATATACCTAAACAATGTAGTCGAGCAATTTGGACAACGAATTGCGTAAGCAGATCTCTGAATAGACGTCTCCTTCTTGATCTTTAGAAATGTCCCCTTGCCCGTCCACTTCTTTTGTATACCCTGACTCTGCACAAACTTTGGAAAGCAGACAATTTATGGGCAACCTACAGACCTCTGTTACTCAAGATGACTTTTGTTTCTTTGGTTTTCATAGCTGAAATTTGTGGCGTTTCTATACAGTTTTCCTAAGAGCCGTATCTCTTTGTGTTAATGAGATTTCATTTCAGAAGTCAAGACCGAGGAAGTTATGTAAAATATCTCACAATTCGAAGAACAATAAATAAAAGTTTTAATATCTCTGAAAACAATCGAATAATTCTCGTTCCTTGTGTTTCGACGGCCAGACCAACTCCACAGCACGGAATCTTCGCTCTTAAAAGTTGATTGTTACTTAGCTGACCGATAAATTCCATACTTTTATGGAATCAAAAATTATATTAGAGTGTTCATAAGAGCTTAAATTGACAAAGGCATTTTAAGCAAAATTCTGTATGAATATCTCGTGAGTTCCATACGTGATACATATAACGCTCATTAATAACTACGGATTTGAGTGCAGCTTTCTATTTTAATTAATTTCTCATATTGTACAGTGCTTTTGTTTAGACTATTCTTTTTCATGTCTGCGAGTTTTTACCAGTTAACAATTTCTTTATACGGACAACACAAGGTCTTTTAAATATTAGGACATTCGGTGATACGAATTTGAATATCTTTGACGTTGGAAACTATTAATTCTGTACTGCGAAGAAAAGTGTAACTTAAACATAAGAAGGTCCCTTGTAACTTGGCCACGACCGACAGATATGAATGGAATTGTGAAAGGAGACATGAACAGCCAGTAAGGGGTTGTACTGAAGGCTAAAGCAGATGGGAGGGATAAAGCAGCCCAACATTATATTGGACAGATTAACTGGCACGATTTAGAGAAAAATTGTGGGTAAAGTGACAAATGTTTACACAATTTTGACCTGGAAATTGAAAAATACGAGGTCACGTGAGAGGATGATAATAATAAAATTAATCTTTGAGAAGTACAATGTGGTGGTGGGGACTGATTGAAAATTATCGGGAGAGTGTCAAGTGGCAGGTTTTGTGAAGACGGGAATGAATCTTTGGATTGGCAAATTATGAAGTTTTAAGGACGAAGTTTTGCACAATGAAGGAAGTTAATTAGTTTTAAGATACATTCAGTGCGGGTAAATTGTCCATTTAACATCCAAGAGCAAACAATAGAATAAGGTTAATAGGTATTAACATGAACAATAAAAGTTTAACGTGAAATTCTCAATTTTTTTTCATATAGTGACTTCAACGACGTCTTTTAATTAAGGGTGGCATTGTGTTTCTTATAACAATACCACATACAGTTATAGTTTATATTTTAATTTCCACCCATTCAGTCCTCATTACACATCTTAAGAACAGCCTATCAACCGTCCAACAAGTAATGAGAACGAATTAATTTGCTAGTTCATCTCGAGACGCCTGTCTCTTTCTTGGCAGTCACAACGCTTAAAGGAAAGTTGTCTCCCTATACCTAAGAACTGTAAGAAGTATAAGACACTTAGAAATAGAATCCTCCCAGTCTTAATCTCTCCACTGAATGGGGCTGTTTTTCTCTTGGGGAAATGTCTCCCCGGTACACATTGGATAAGGCCTGTCTGGGTCCCAGAGCTGATTGGTACGTGGTACAGAATAAGAAGTTCTGTCTTTACCGAGATTCTAAGTACGGTTATCAACCCTGTAAGAAGTTATTTTACTATCCTGGCTCGCAGAACCATTAACGGTAACGAACAGTTACGTTCGTTTGTCCAAAATGTATGAAGAAGACAAAAGAGGCGAAAACATCCAGCGATTTTAAACTAAATCTCCGTTTTAAGATGGATTCTAGCGTCGTGTAGTCTGATAGTTTACCAACGCTTCAGAGGTCCTTTCTGCCTCCATCATCAGGGTGATGAAATCACCTCCGAAACACTGAACATAGATCAGTTCCGCACGAATAATTAGCCCAGTCCGAATTTTGAATATATGTTTGTTTATTTACAGTCGCGGATTTGAATTTGATGTAATGCGAAAGAACCGCTTACTTAAACGAGTAGTTGGCTACGTCTGTTCACTGCAGAGTGCGTTCTAGCTCCAGTGCACTTGCTACTGGAAGACATCCTTCCACAATATCATATTCTCCTTTAGTGATATCTTCCCTAATATGAGAAACTTGAGAATATTCGAGCACGTATTATTGTTTGTGCCTAAGGAGAAGCAATAGCTGGAGGGCGGAGAAGATTAAGACGCTTCATAATTAGCGCTCCTCATGTCATGTCATTAGGACGATCAATTCAAGCAGTATAATGGGAAGAACTTGTATTATGCGAAGCCGTATTTATTTAAAACCCCCGACGGGAGCGGGCAGATTGAGAGACCTATACGTAGATGGGAGGATAATATTGGATTGGGTCTTAAAGAAATAGTTTTGCGAGTGTAAACTGAAGTACATTTTCCTATTAGAGATATTTTTTTTTTCCAATCTCTGCTGAACTATTGGCTATGCTGGCTCATATTTTTGTGACTTTCCTCAGTCTATATTTAATGATGGCGGAGTAGTACCGTTGTCACCTTCACAGCAACATCCGCAATGGCTGTGGGTTCTTACCCTGATCTAAAATCACGTAACTTAGACTAAAAGGTTTATACATTCTCGCACAGAGAAAGGAGGTGAAGGAGAAAGGTAATGAAGAGTAATTTAACTTTTGAATTTTCGACCACGATTAGAATCACCGAGCATCCATGTGCAGAAGTAGGATAAATAATAATTCAATTCATTTATTGAAGTGCTTGACAACAGCCAAAAAGGCCTATAACAGCCAAGCACTAAACCAGAGTACAGGATAAAATATAATAAGTAATTAATTTATATAAATAATAATAAAAGTAAAACAAACAAATGAAACTAAATATACAAATGTACCATATTAATAATAATAATTCGATTCATTTATTGAATAATATAATAATAATAATAATAATCCTGCGCTCTTTCTTCAAATTGATATTACGTTGTCTCCTGTACCGTTCTTGCATTCAAAATGTGATGTATATATTTGAAATTCAGGGCACATCTGTACCGAACTGGCGGGTCTTCTTCGACCTGTCCCAAGCTTCTTGCGTCTTCGTATCGCATTCCGGTCACACCCTCGCTGTCCCTTCTCAGCCTATGCATCACAGGAACGACTCCTTGTGTGAAGGTGTCCTTGTCCTATCGAAGTCAGAACCTGACGCCCGGCGACACGCATTCTGCGCTGATAGCCTTCCTTATATTTTCCTTTCACTTCCGTATATTTTTGTTGTTTCCTTTGTTATAGTTTAGTTGGTCAGGGCTGTAGCACGCATTGTACATCGGTGACAGATGAGCATGGACACTGGTGTAAAGGTTATCAGCTGCAAAATCTGAAGAAATAACTTATGTAGTCACCCGGGTCTCCGCTGTAAGACGTGTAAAATAAAATGTACGTATATAGTCTTATTAACAGGCAGACTTAACGTTCCCTTTCTGCTTACACTTGATCTACTTCGTGCGAATAACGATTAAAAACACAGGAATAAAACTGCAAAGCACACATTTATGGCGCATTCATTGTATTGACAGAAATTATAAGACCGCAGTTACTCGTATTAATGCACAGGACACCGATAAGAAAGGCGAGACACTTCATTCCGTGCGTATGTGACGCGCAGTAGAAGAATAATTTTGGAAGCCCTGCCTTCAGTAATAGATTTTATTAACAATACCCGTCCATTTGGTTTTTACTTTTTGTCCAGAAGTCACCAAACTTGGTTTTTGCAACATGGCATAGTGCGTAGAAATCGTTGTGTGATAATATTAGAAATTCGTTTAAAATATATTTCATAAAATACACGATAACAGAAAATAATTCGTCGTTTGAAAGAGATGGTTGTTTTCTTTACTCACTTCTTCTTCCTGATTGCAAATTTTTTTCAGGGTATAAAAATATCCTGCAGAATCCTTGTAGAAACCTGTCACTCATGTGGCACAATACTTCAGAGCGAGTGAAACATGCAAGATTGGAATCTTTGCTTTGTGAAAGGAAATGTGATGGAATACAAAAATTAATTACTTCAAATCGGAAATTGTCAATATAAAATACTACAGCTTTCTTATAATATTTACCTTTCCTTTCCACACGCTTGAGTTTTCTCACATAACCTCACTCTAAGTACAGACTAGTTCAATCTTTCTTACTGTGTACATAAAGAAACAGTTCTTGCAAAAATTAAAAAACACCGGACCCAGTCGGTATATCGTATATTGTCCGAAGGTAGTTTTGGCATTCTTAGCGCATTCTGTACTCAAAATAACGTTTTTCTATTTTGCGTATATTGTAACAATAGAACGAACACAGAACTTCTCTATTTCTGTATGATAATGTGGAGCCATACAGTCTTGCAGAAGAATATGAATTCCTTGTGGGTCGTCATTTTAGATTTGCGGGATCAGAAACGTTGTAGTAGGCATTTTCATCATGTACTTACACACAATAATCACGTAAGACGTGAGGTTGCACCATCATTAATTGCGACTACTCAGTGTGGTGTTCACTGAATTAACGTGGTTTTGATATTTACAGACGGGATGGAACTTCGATAATCCCTCCCGAATTAAACACAATGTTAAAAAGAGGATAACACTGGGATTCGGTAATTTAAATGTCCGCATTAAATTCGAATCAGCTTAATTAGAGTGCAGAGTGCTACAGTTTTTGGTATAAAATTAAAACAGATTCGATACACATAAATCCTCTTTTTTCCTGAATCTAGATGTCATAATAAAACCACAAAATTGTTTTCAATGAAGTTTATTGTTTCATTAGTCTCACCATAAATATTCATGATACTTGTGTGTGTGTGTGTGATTAGCTGGATGGGGATTTTCACGTTCCTGTAACAGTTCAATATTATGATGACAAGGGAATTTGTCATGTCTCCAACAAGAACTGAAACATATTTTCGGCATACAACAACATCTTTCACTGCAAAAAACTGCGAAATGTAGCTGTAAGTTGTCCATAGTTTACGTACTTGTTTCAGTCTTGCAGGTGGTGTTGATATGGTATGCTGGTTTACAGACGTTTCGGGTAACTCAGTTATTTTTATTATTGATTTTTAGCTCAGGATTTACGTATCTAGTGCGCTTTAACAATTAATATATAAGTTAAATTTGGAGTAAGGATTTGTGTTCTCGTCGTCTGAAATTGGTTTTCCAGTGTACGTTGTACAGATATTCCAAAAAAAGAAAGTCAGTCTCGGTAGAAAGAGAGAGATAATTTTGTGACGTATATTTCCCGGTTGGATTTATCATGGTTTCCATTTTACTTCCGTGAACTTTATATAACATATTCGTGCGCTGCATTAAAGTAATTTTACGTCAATCAAAGGGATTTGTTTTAAAAAAAAAAAGTCAGAGACATTTTTTACAATGTCTTTTTGTCTTTGTCTCCGGATTGACATGAGGAAATTACATCTTCAGCTACGAGAATGTTTTGACAGTATATTCTTACATTCTATCCTTTACAAGGAAATGTAGGTTTCTGTTATTATCTTGTCTCTGTCGGTGTGTTCCTTAATAACAGTTGCTGTAATTGACTGAGTGTCATGAAATTCGTATTTTTCAGTGATGGTAAAAACGCTGTCTTAGCTGAAGCTGCGCTACATCTTAATGCATTAAGAAATATTCAGGTTTTATGTTACCGTCCTCACAAATATTTTTATTCTATATAACTTAATGGCATATATAGCCAGTTGGAATAAAATTGGTTAATATTGCCTTTTAATCAGCTATATGCTTTGACCTAATTCTTCATCTTTATGGTTCTTAGCCATCTTAAATCAGTAAATTAGCTATTTTTGATTACGTTCTTTTTACGTGTATTTTAATGTAGTCAAAAATTACAAGTATCTATATACATATTTTAAAAAGCAAAGTATACATATGCAGAAAGAAAGGTGGGCTATTATTATTATTATTATTATTATATATTTTTATTGTATTCAATCTGTTTTTCTTGTGCTGTATCTGTAATTCCATTTGACTGTTGATACAGCACGCTAATAATATACTAATTCAATTCAATTGTTACTCAAAACTAATGGAGAATGTGATTCGTTTATTAAGATGTAGGTCTGTGTGTTTATATTTCATGCAGCAACATTAATGATGTTTTCTTAGCATTATTTTTATATATGTTGTATAGTATAAAATATCCCGAATAAAATTAACTAACCTTCAATGTCGTGTTACGTGTAAACCATGTTAAAATGTAGTACAGACGAAGTTGTTGGCCTCTGTAGGATTTGAGGTTTTGACGACGATGTAAAGAGATGACTTTCTTCTGGGTTTCGTACCGTTTTGTACTTTTGGCTGTATCATAAATCTTCGGGTGAAAATACTGTCTCCATCTTTAGTCCTGAAGGTGGAACAAACATACTCAAACTTTAGCCCTGAAGATGAAGGCAGTTTGTTCCTCCGAAACGTTGGCTTACGGCCAAAATACTGCATGGCGCAAGAGCCAAGAAGACCAAATCTTCGCTCTTGATATCTGTATCGTGAATGCGGAAGGACTACACATAATTTTCAGATTTTTATAGTCTTAGAAGGACGACGTTAAATCCATCTACCTCCCCCTCCCCCTTCGGTGATCTTCAGTTAGCGCCACGAAGCATACAAGCACTTGCCAAAATTGTTGACAGTCTGTAAGGTTGGGAATCCGTGTCTCTGGTCCCCAGGTGTGAATCTGAAATGGAGCAGGCTTTTGTAGACAAGGACATCTGCTCTTGGGAACGGAAAGGGAGGGTATTAGAAAACTTGAAAATGAAGAAAACAAATGTGCCTAATAATCTGGATTGGGAGTAATGAAAATCCTTTCCCTATTACTTAATTTGGACGACGTTCTGGGGCTATAAATATAATTAATTCTCCTCTTACCACCAACACGGTTTGTTCCATATCGGCATTCCCCCTCCGAAATCAGGAGGAGAGTGGAGAGTAGTAGCGTCCTACACCGTACTGTGAGTATCATAAAAGTTTAAAGCCCTTTTGTCCTACAGAACGCATCCATTCCGTCATTTGTTTTTGTCGGATTTGGAGGCTTAGCCATAAAAGCTTTGGCAAAATGAATCTTATATATGTAGGCTTTCCTGCGGCAGTTCCCTATAATGCGTTCCGAAACTTATGTTTGTCCGCGATCTTTTTGTTGTTCATTAATGACAGAGGCTTTGCAACAGACGTGTGCTTCATCCAGGGATTCTACAAATATATATCGACTCACTTTAATGCTGAATAGGGCCTTTCCGGAGTGTATAATCCTTTAAAGCATAAGCCAATTCTTTTAAAAGCCTTGTTGTAAATATATCTAAGTGGATGTATCATAGAATGAGGAAGTGAAAGTAGAAGGAATGAAATTAAGCAAAGAAGAGCTTCGTGATCAAATGAGGGAGGATGTGATGCGCGGAGAATGTAGCACACATGTGGGAGCTGAGAAATTAACAAAAGTTTTGATCATAAAATCTGTGAAATCTAGCGGGGTATGAAGTATTACATTAGACTTTAAAAATTCACTTGTCTGTTGTCTTAGAGTATGATTCAAACTGTCTATTTAGTATTCACCATCGGTCTCCGTTAACTAATCAAAAGCACGTGTATTTCTGAATTTTTAGAATCCACAGTGTTAAAAAATGACTGAGCGGTAATGTTCTAGACTTATAATGGAGAATTATAAAGTTCGAATCTCCTCTCCAGGTGATCAACCATCTTCCGACTTGTGGTTTTTCTCAGTTTCTCCAGGCGATCGTTGAAGTAATAAGGCATTTTCAACAGGCCAAGCCCGTACTTACTCAACGTTCATCATCATTATCCCTTCCCGCCTCATACGGGGCTAGAATAGTTCTGCAGTAGAGAAATTGTCATTCAGTAAAGACAGTATCGATCATGAAATATAAAATGTTTGTTAAATTTTGAAGTCATTTATTGCTAATTTTATGAATAACTGTAGGGAAATTGTAAGGAACGGAAGGTCCAATTTGCCAGGACAATGTTTGTCAAGGGCTGTGATTAGTGTCTGAAATATTCACAAATTTACTCGCCTTTTTACTTACAAGACGAAATTTATGGACGACTTCACCTTCCAGAGCAATTATTACGTTCGTAGTTGTAATTTGCTCTTTAAAACCCAGTAGTAACTAATCAGTTGCATTACCAGTCAGTAACTGTGTATTTTTCTCACCGAGTATTTTTATGGATTTCGTATGGTCCTTAGAGCAAGCAGCGATTACTACCTTAAACGGCAATGACAAATTCATCTTTGTTATAGAGGCACGTCATGTTTTCTTTTAGGTAAGGACAAAATCCTTAATTACTATGTACATGATCTACGTGCTTAAGCGGGCCAAATGTTGAAATCTGTATTTAAAACATAAACGGTTAATTTCTTAGAAACTAGTTCCTGGAGAGTTAATTACCGGATGGGATCGTGTGAACGGTGTTTATAAATGTCTGACGATCGCACTGCCGGGGAAACATGTAAGTTATTGCACTGCGATTCACAAAGGGGAAGTGGTAGTGACCTGCGTTAAGGGACAATTTAATCTTGTCCTCAAATTACTGTGGACAACCACAAAAACAGGAGTCAGGATATCCTTTCTCTCAGGAGGATGCAAATAAGTTGCCAGTAATATATTGCACTGACCGGCAGGAATTAAAATCAGTGTCCTAAATGATGCTCAGTTAATCAGATATGGTATACACAGATATATTCACGTGGTAAGGAATAAGAGCCCTATGAAATAACGTCTTAGAAGTGATTAAATTATCGTTTTTCGGAATTTAAGTTTGGAAATAATTTGAAATCATCAAATTAGTTTACAGGAATTTTAGCTGGTCATGTAAGGTCCAAAGTGATGGGCAAATGTTTATTGAGTTGCTTTTATGGGCACTTTCATTTAATATGTTTTCTATATTGAAATAAATAACATATTTTATAAACACCCTATGGGGATCTGTTCCACTTATTACAGAAACAGTGGTTAGGTTTGCCAAAACCCATTGCAATGGAAAGCCGGGATTTTGGCAACTTAACTGAATTTGCTTTCGTCTATATTTGGTATCTTTTGCCACCGCCTTCTTTTATCGCCGTTCTCATTTTTGATTTCGCGCCTGTAGCCAGCACAACATAAAGTCTTTCTATAAAAGCGCCCTCGTTTTAACACCCCTTTAATCAACATAAATTACAATCTTTGAAGTCCAATAAGAAAATTAAAACTAAGAACTTGGAGACAGGAGTAAGTCTGTAAATTAAATGTCTCTCAGCACCACGAGTCATTCTGATGGAAATCTATAGCAAGTAAAACGTACGAAATGAGTTTAGAACTCAATACGGGAAGAATTAATTGTAGTTAGAGCTGTCCTAATATAAAAGCATTCAGACAGCCAATTTCTTGTTCCGTCAATCCTCTTCGCTTCCTGTCATAAACAGTTCTTTCAAGATTTCTTGGCCTCTGCATTGGACCGAACAGACAAGTAGTTTACTTACTGAATATTTGCAGCTCTTTCAAACACACATTGCTACAAATCAACATTCATTCCACTCTCTACGGTAATTAAAACTTTTTACTTCTACAAGGACCCGAAAGGCAGAGCAATGGACCTGTCGTAAGACAGAACACTTAATAATAATAATAATAATAATAATAATAATAATAATAATAATAATAATAAGGACCCGAAAGTTAATTCTAAGTGACATCTTCCTGTATCATAGTCGGTGGTTCTCTTATCTCCTATTGATAAGTGATTGTATTCCTCACCGCACTGTGTGTTCACCCAATCAGATTGACAGCCTCTGTTTGTACCACAATAAATCCTAGCCATTCATGTACGTTTATTGTATTTGATGGAGAGTAGTGCTGGATAGAACAGTGATGGGTTACGGCACATAACTTCTCTTGTCTATAATATAAATTGAAACCCTGTAGACTCACCTCTTGGATGTCCACCTCAGTTTGTTTTTACCGCCTAAGATATTTGTAAGAGATGAAATGGAAATTCCTTATGGCAGTGGATCCCTGAGGCCGGGCTGTAGCCATGCTGATGTTGAATCACTTGAAAGTTGAGAGAAAGGTAACTAAATTCTCAAAGCTGGGTCCTTCCCGGAAATATGTTCCTCATCGCTCCCATGCGTGTTATATGTTCTACAAAACAAGTCCATTTTGACTCAGTCACCCTGATAACTTTGTTGAAGATTGCAGATTATGACGACTTGCTATGTCGGCCCAAAATATTCTAATACTAAGGTTCAAATTTGTGGAGGCATACTTCCACAATTTGCCCCTTTCTGTACGTATTCACTAATTCTGTATCAGTATAATTCTTCTTTGTAGAATTTGAGGTTTCGATGGCCGTATTTGTACTTGTAATGGTCCCATGGGTTGCAGCGTCGAGTAGTAACTGAAGATAGAGTCAGCATGGTCCTCCGAAGCGTTATTACACAGCCAAAAGACTACACGGAGCAATAACCCACAAGACTACCATCTCAATTCTACTGTTTTAGTTTTGTCTAAATTCGCAGTGTAGTTTTGTAAATGAAGAGGTACATTTCATTTTGTATTCTTTCACGACCTGTATAAACATGTTTCTTTTTGTCTTGTGTGTATGTGTATAAAAAAGCGAAAGTTTTGCCTTCATTTTATTCGTTCATTACGAGAAGAATGTAATTTCAGAATGACCTATATTCACATTCCCAGGTTTGTGTGTGTTTTATATTTCACGTTCACAACTCTGCTTTGTGTGCTGATGGACCAACGCGTGTCTTACTTTTTTCGTCAGTAAAAATAACCATAGACCTAGATAAAACATGTCGTCAGCGAGTGCCGCGTTTTAAAAATACGCTCTCACTCTTGTCCTTTCTTCAAAAGCGCTTAAAAGCCAAAATTCAATACGAGTTTTAGTTAATGTCGTTACATGAAGGCCCGTTAAACAACTTCAGCGTTGCTGCCTGTCTCGGTCAAGTATCATTTTTAAACACCGAACCACCTGGTGTAATGGAAACTCTGAAGCTGGCGGTTCGATTCTCGGCTGAGTTCCAGGACATTTATTTCCTGTTCTCTATTATATTTCTTGATGACTGTCAGAGCAGTGTCTGGAAATTGTCTACGAACTTGTCTCCTCCTGGATCTATACGCATCATTTGTCAATGATCTTCAAACCGTACTTTAAACTGTATAACTTGCGTAGTTGAACAGCGACTGCCCTCAATTGGGACTTTCGTGGCTTTACGCATTCCTCCCATTAGGCACAATATCACAAAACAGGTCACGACCACCTCCCTGTCCACGACAACAATTATTAATCTGTGCAGTTGGAAAAGCGCAGTTGAATAAACTATAAAACATACAATTCAATACGTTGAATTAATTCATTGTAGAATAAATAATCTCAGACGAAGTACAAATAAGTTTTAAGAGTAAGAATTAATGATGTTCTAGTCACGCAGTTTTTTCCGTTTTCCCGTTACACCTGTCTCTTAAATCCGAATAGTAGCTACTATAATACGTCGTGGCCTAATCGAAACTTTTCTTTAGTATGGATATAAAAATACGACCACAGCTGAACGAGTGCTGTAATATAAGAGAGACAAATGTGTAGGGTGTCTGACTCTTCACATCACTTTCAAGAGTTCAAAATTTCGTTGATTACTTTTGTTGTGAAACGTCCTATAGGAAGAGTAATTACTGCAATCGAGTTTGCATAAGCATTGCTTTGGCCAAATGGACTCAGCGTTACAGCTTAGAAGCTTTTCATAAGGAATAACAATTCCTAGATTTCAAATGTTCCGCTCGAGAGAGAAAAAGTTAGGCAGCAGCTGAAACCATTCTGTTGGAGGAAACTGAAAGTAATTGCGCATTTAAAACAGAAGAGAAGTGATTGCAAAGGTTTTGAAACTGCTATTCCTTGTCGTTCGTAGTCTAAAAACAAAGCACAGACGTCATTTTCACAATTTTATACTCGGATTGCTGAAGCATTACCTTTATTATATGTTCCACAAGGCTTGTAACCTTTGACATCGTAGCGCTATTAAAGGATTCTCGGCCTTATGTTTTGCATTACAGATCATAAAACCAATGCCTTCTGTTTGGCTAACATTAATTGACAATAATTGTTATAACCCACATTTCTTTTTCACTGTGTGTAGTTCTTGACAGTTACTATTGTCACAGTGAAAGTTTATCAGTCTCCCTAAACCTAAAGATATAAATCTACAGACGTTTGGCCCCGTTCCTACGTTAATGTTATTTTTTTAAAGAAAGGGCAGTTGCCCGTAGGTTCCAATAGTTTATTTTATGTCACCCTGTTTAGAAATATGGATCTTTTCTGAGTTTATTAGCTGTATGGCAAAAAGCAGCGTGGGAGAATATTTTGACGTCTCTTGGCAGTTACAGCAATTTGTGGCTTTTTAACAATTGATGTAGTAAACTACCATGGAGATGCTGACATAAGGAGGTTTCTTTTGAGAACAACTGAGCGTGTTACTTCAAGGATGCATTCCAAGTTTGTAAACGAACGAAAACAGCAGAGATAAAAGGAAACTGACAGAAGGACATTTGAGAAACGCCACTGTGGCATTTCCTCCTGGCGAGGGTGTTCTGTTTTGTGAGATGGAAGTGCAAGAGGCTGAAACTCATTTCTGAAAGTTATGATTGCCTCGCGCCAAAACTCATTCCACTTCTTTGTCTGCGTCTGTTGAGCTTCCAGTAATTGGAAAAGCTACCCAGAGTCGGAAAACACCCCTCTCCACACGCATTAGTCAAAGAACCAACGAGAACTTACAAAGGCAGAAACTGATATGCCTTCGAGGTCAGATGTTAACATAACAACGCATTATACATCAACAGTGACAGCAGGAATGTTCTGCTCGTGGTTTGTTTACAATTTTTGGTGTCGACCTTCAGAATATTGTATGGATCCATGAAAGTTTCGAATCCAATGGTTCATTGTTGTGTTCGCAAGACCCAGGCACCGGCCCCCATTTCGAACCACCTGTATCCTCCCAGCATATTTCCTTGAAATTCATTTCAGAAATATTCTGTCATCTAGAATCAGTTCTTGCCGATGGTATCGTCTTTCAGGTTTTCGAGAGCAAATTTTTGAACACATTTCTCATCTTCTCCATTCGTAGAAAATATCAAATAAAAAACATTTTAATAATATACACCTGTGTAGTGTATGATAGAGGTTTAAATTTATTTCTTATGGGAACATCGAAATGTTCTATCCTTAACACTTTTCATACTACGAAGTGAATAACTCGCTCAGGAAAACCAGCCACATATGTCGGAACTCAAGTGCAACGTTTGAGGTCCTGTTCAGAATTGATTTTGCTCTAGTAAATCTCCCTTTTCGCGCAAACTGAAATGGAATTATGTCCAAAATGATGGCGGGTACAATTGTACCAGTGTCTGTGGCCCCTTCTGACTCGAACTGCGGTTTCGTTATCCATTTAGCAGTCGGTTGTCGTTAAAGGAACCAAGTCAGCCCGATCGTATTAACACTACGAAAGACTTACCACCACAATGGTCTGACTAATAGATTATGGACCCCTCGCCCACAGATATGTTTTGTGCGTTCCGCTTACAATTTTTATGATGTTACGTCACTCTGCGTGATAAAGAATCATTACCTCATAACAGGAACCGATTTTCATTAATGTATTCTGAACTTGGTAGTAACTAAAGCAGTGAACAAATGTTCAGTTAAACAATGAATGTGAAGTTAAAAACTAGGGATCGTCTTACTGATGAACACGTAGAAGGATGCTTGCTTATTGAAACAGAAGAAATCAAGCCTGCTTTTAAGATATTACTCACGGAATTGCAGTGCCAGATATGTTACTGGTAGCTTATCTTGTAACTGTATGTAACATAAGCTGTCTATATATTCTGTGCATTTGAAACAACCTAACCCGAATACCCCGAAGATCTATGTACTCTTACTGCATGGTACCGGTCTGTGGATTCAAATGCGACGACAGAGAACATGCTACACACGTGAGTTTGCAGACGGATTGACATAGAGGGCAAAGTTTGTTTTCAGGCGCTACTTAAAGTGACCTAAATGGTCTGTCGGAGCCGAAATTAGCTGTTACAATTCAGATTGCATTATGAATCAGAAATTGCATTTCTACTGCATACAATGCCGATCAACAAACCACAAAACAACAAACCAAAAAATCCATCATTATAATCGGGTTTGTAGACTTTAAATTACTGGAAAATGTAGTTTATGCAGTCTCTATATTATGGCGGATGGTATCTGAGTTATTTAAAGAAATTTATGTCAGCCAGCCACCATTTTTCAAGGAGTCCAGCGTTTCTCATTTTCCATGCTCTCTTTGAAACGTCACGACCGACTATATCCGTCATAAGTTTAAGTAAGTTTATAGAACAGCGGCAGGAATGCAGGGTTTTGACGGGTTCTTTCTGTACGTCTGCATGAATGCTGCCTTAGTTAATTAAAAAATTCCTGCTCGTTTCCATTTCGTCGTGAACATTTCGCATTTTGTTCCGTCGTGAACACTGGTGTGAAACACATTGTAGGTAAGAGTAATAGGATCAACACAAATTATCCGTGCTTACCGTAGCGACTACAGGGTGTAATGAAAACTGGCCTTAAACATGTCGAAAATGAAAATGTCTCACATTCTTCATTACATCAGCACTGCTCTTCTTTAATTTATGCAAAACCGTGTCAAATTCAAGTATGTTTACAGTTTCCTCTTTTTCATATGTGTGTAGGCCAAAGACAGCCTTGATTTGGTGGTAAAGTAAAGTTTGTCCCACTATACGCCATGTAGGCGTTTGGGGTGAGTGGAGGTATAGCTCCTCTCTTCCTTGACCTCGGCACTAGATGGGGGTGAGTGGTCAGCATCACGTCCCGGCCGGCTTTACCCCCGGTACTCATTGTAGAGGAGGCTGGGTGGGCCCCAGAGCCGGTCTGGACGCAGAGGCTAGAGGAAAAATCCTCTGCCCCCTTCGGGGATCGAACCCCGGCCGTCCAGCCCGTAGTTATGTTATTTAACGACGTTTAGGCCTCAATTATTTTTATTTAAAGCTCTGATGATTTTTCTGACTGAGTTGCATTTGAAAGTGTAGTTTCACAACTGCATTGAAATTTTATACTGACTTGGCTTTGTAAATTTGGCCGAGATTTTCCATAACGCTGATTTCTTGAAATAGCTTCATCGTTGTAAATGTGGATGTGAAGCTCTGCGTTCGTGATTAACGAAGAGTTTGTGAGTGTAATTGTACGTGTATTAGTTAACTGCGAATTGCCTCGTAATTCTTTCTTAGCATTTTTAATTGGTTGAATATAATATTTGGTCTCTATAAATAAAATTCGCCATCTGAATTTGCGTCGCAAGGCGCGAAAATGTCATAACACCATGTCAATGTTACTAACTATAAGTACAGAACTGTGTTTCAGAAAAGTGTTTGTTTTGCCTGACATATAATCTTGGTACTTTGTTCTTATTAAGTGCTCGAAACTTTGTTTAATGTCTTTACACGAGTTTACGAACTCCAGACATTTCAGTAGCAGCAACTTGCTAATTTTAATATTCTTCTCGTCTCTTTCCATTTGTATTAGAGTTGCAAAGAGACTAAAATGGTGGTAGAGGCGTTATATGCGCTGAGTGAAGTGTGTAATCGATATCTGTCAAACATTGCAGTATACCTCCCCACATTTATAATTTACCGCATAAATTGTGTGTGCATGGGGAGTAAGTTGAACTTTGAATTATTCATCAAACTCTGTCACCGTCTCTTCGTGTCTTTACGTACTTGTACGCAAAAAGCATCAAAGAGGCGAACGGTGAGGTTATGTTCCAAGTTGGTATTAGGGATATGAAAGTTGGACTTCTTACCACCACAGTCCTGTGGTATACTAGGACCGTCATTTAAAGGCCAACAGACTTCAAGCCTGTTAAAAATGGATGAGCATAAGTTAGAGCTCAAAGCAGCTTTTAGAAGTCCTTTTTCTCTTTAAAGGAGAACAAAGGGTTGGTAAAATCACACAAATGTAATAAATAGTTCGCTTTGGACCAAAGTCTGTAACGATAAAAGTGTTTCGCTCAGTAATTACTTCCCTGCAGAGCTTGCAGATAACCTGGAATTTTTAAAATAAGCTGTTTGCCATCTTTTTTATTCACGGATTAGGCCCTCTGATTTCTTTCCTTCCGGAAATATTTCTGAAACCATGAATATTGTCATGCATTTAGAAGAACTTCTCAGACGGAGAACCGAACAATTGTAAGGCCTCTATCTTCACACAACACAACACAACACAGATAACGCAGACATACATAATGGAACTACGTAGTTATTATGCAAAATTAATTGCATGTAGCAACGGAAATGCCTGTATATGACACTACATATGTTTAAGCTCGTGAAAACCCACCATCAAATGCTTAAGGCGTTACTCACGGGAGAGACAGGAATAAGGGCTCACAGACATACCACAAGTATGTCGTTCTTTACAAATAAGTAAAGTAGACTAGTAATTATGTCAGAGTTGTAGAAACGTTGCCACGACTTAGAATTTCTCTTGTTCCTCGTACGTAATCAAATGCTTTTAACTTAACGTGCTCACCACTTATTCTCATATGCACTAAATCTGCTTTAAAAACTTAACAGTCCTACAAGAGCAATTGATATATCTGTAATTCAAGAAATTTTGACAAAAAAGATTTTTTTATAAGGAAAGCCTACAAGCTTTGGCACTTAGGTTATTTTATGTATGGTGCAGGGGCCAAATTCCACAACTCTCCTTCCGGCCTCTCTGAATGTAGGTAGACATATATATTCATCCTTCATTTGGCACAAATGTACCGACAGGAAATATAAGCATGGGGTTACACCACGTGGTTTCGTGGACTGAGATCCAGCTTAATAACAAACCAAAACAAACACCATTCGTGTGGTTAACGGTTAGAACAATGTTTGCAGATCCTGAGATCAAACGTAGTAAATTAGTTGTTGAACATTCCTGTTTATGGATTTTTCCATTGCCTACACCAAATGTTTCATTTCGATAGTTAGGTCTTCTTATGTAGTAGGGACTGCGGTGTCAACGAAGGGAAGGAACAGGCTACAAAATATTAATTATTCTTGAAACTTTAAGAAATCCATCTATGACATCATGTCCTTCACAGGATATTCTTAAGCAATGATTTGTATGCCGTTCATGAAATAAGCTAACTATATGTCCGCCTGTTCAAATGAAGGCAGAACCCCCCCCCCCCCTCCCAAAGAAAATAACGTTAATGGAAAACTGAGCACGCTGTAATTAAGTTCTTGTTTTAACAATAGTAAGAGGTGGTGATAACGTATGTGCTACCGACTATCGCATTAAATAGTTCTGCATTTTAATCACGGAGTGTGTTTCTGGGTTTCGTGAGATTTATAGAACACAAGGCAGTTATTTTCCCAACAGCATTAACCAGTTGATCTCTGTAATGAAGGCGCGTTGCTTTCTTTGAGGAAGAAACTGGACTTTCAAATGTTACTTAGATAAACTTTGTGCTTCGAAGAGTTAAAGTGTCTTCGTCTCGAAAATCTGACGAATGGCACAAGCATTCTATGTCCACAATAGAGTAATGAATAATTCTGCTTATCAACCCCCAGCCCTCTAGACAAATGTCCACGAGGTTGCATGATTAAGGCAGGACAACTGCGGTAGATATCTGCCAACACGTGGACTGGAACCTCCTGCTTTTATTACATTGTACCGATTTACATGCTAATGCTTTCAGTGTCATATAATTGCCCATGGCATATCCCGATTGCTTTCATTTCGATATTATTACTAATTCCGTCACGAATAATCCCTTGTATTTCGCCATTAAATTGCAAGTGCAGTTCACACCGGACGTGTTACGAATGAAGAAGTGGAGGTTTGAAGTGGATGCCTACATTCGGTACCCTATTGACAGATAAATATCATTCGATTTCATTAGTACTAACGAAATACTTCCATGAAGTACAGTTAGATAGTCAAGTAATTTCCGCTTTTTATGGAATCCGAAGATTAATTTTTGTGTTTATGAGAGCCACTGGCATTATCCCATCAATAAGGGGCACATTTTAGCAAATCAAAAATTACACCCCCGAATTAAAAGGCTAAAAGCAAATTAATCTTGATCACATCAGCGATTATAACACTTCTTGTACATAAAAATTCATGCAGTCACTTTTATTTTTTCTTTCTAAAACCAGTAAGTTACCAGATGAAACCTGCGTCCCGTACATGGGAAGTAAAATGTTATACCAGGTCAAACAAAATCACTAACAACTGGTGAGTTGTATTCTACTTGGAACACGTCAGCGTCGTGTTAACAAGGGCCTTCACACCCACGCCACTTACATTATTATTTTGAGTGTCTGTGGGGAAATTTAGAACAAGCGCAGAAGGTAATATTAACGAAACGTATCAACGACTATCTCACCGGCCAATCATCATTCCTAATTGTTTATCGATATCTAATTATGCCATAATTTAGAGTAGAGTTCTAATTACCGTTTCTAATACCGAATCTCACACAAACCGATCGGGCTTTGTAATATGCCGGGCACAACACTGAACGTTTTGAGAGCCATGCCTTCGATGCGACAATTTCGTCACACATTTACTTAAATTTCAAAATAATCAGGCTTTATAAAACTCTTTGGACAATAAGTCAATCAGATGACTCTGTTTTCTATATATTCTCCCTCGTATTCCATTCTCTTGTTTCTGACTCTGTCTGGTAAATCAGAACCTGGTATGTCTGTCTCTTCGTTCCCTGCGCTCCCATATATTGCATTATGCAATAAAAACAGCCAGCCTCCTCCGCTGCCCATTACGGGGCACAGCTCTTACAAAGAACATGCTATTTCAACATATATCATATTATTATTCTCTTGTAACAAGTCCCACTGGACACTCATTTGTTTCTTCCGCTCTTTCGGGCAGCGATATTAAATTCGAGCTTGCCAACATGCTCCGTGCTCTGGCGATGTTCATTTATCGTTGCGCATAAAAGAAATGAGATTTGTAGACCGAATTTATCTCCAATCCTGAGTTTTGTATGACGTCATTTTGTTTCTAGCAATTCTAATTTTATTCTGGTAAGTAAATACCCACGTAACGACGGTGAAAAATGTTTCGATATTTTAAAACTTGTTAGCTACAAATTGATTGGAATCATCATAATTTTCTTTTTTACGTCATTATTTCCTACCATCCCGAAAGTCGCATTGAAATATTTCTTCTGTCGCCTGGACTCAGTGTAATTTTAGTTGTGTTTTTTATTATTACAGTAATTATTGTTATAATTACAGTCATCAATAGTTCTCTGGTGTTATTTAAACCAAAACGCTGTAGAGATATGTAGCTTCTATTAAGTTTATAAATAAACCAAAATGTAAAATATTTCTTGAAACTTTCAGATATCATCCTATAATTAAGTGCGAATCTTCTTGGCTTGTAATGGCAGTTAACATATAAATCATTACTTTATTAGCATTTCCAGTAGTGTGGTGATTATCTTGTGAATGTTCTATTAATTTTGTTCACATAAATGAGTGCAAACTGCATAAATTACACAAAATAACACAGTTCAATTTAATATGCTTGTAGCTGTTACGTAACTTGAAACACGTCATTTGTATATCAATCTTTTTAAAGTGTAATGTACACTTGACATTATCATTATAAAATTATAAATAACACAGGTTCTGCGTCTGATGCATAATTCGTTCAAAATATCACTTCAGTTCTCATTTGAGAACTGCCGGCAACACTCAGCACATCGCTAGAACTCTACGTTCGCAATAATTGCACTGCACTAGTCCACCAGCTCCGCCCCTGGACCAGTTAGCAACACGTGAGGGAGGGTGTAACCGATGTCGAGCTTGGCCTGAGAACTGACCGCTCTGTGCTTCAAAAGATACCAAAAGTACGCGGTCAGCCATCTTCCCTTTGTCTTGTATTCCATTAAGTCGAAGTTGGCCAAATGTATTGGCGGTTGAAATTCTTTGGCAAAAAATTTGTACACCCCACGCAGAGCTTTCCGATGACAATTGCTCTGAACGTAGACTGCAAGTCAATCGTGCGTCTCCGTACTTCCTGTCTGATGACGACATATTGAACGGACTTCGCTCCGAATCCGTTCAGGTATACTTTGTCCACGTAGTACTGTACGGACCGGTACAGTTCGGCATTGAATTTTATCTCGTCCAAGGTTAGCAGATACTGTAATAGCTTCTGCAGCAGTAACCCTCTGGTCGGATACTTCATTACGTCAAATTTGATAATATATTTTTGAATCTCTGTAGATGAAATAAAACGTCTCAAAATTTGCAAAGACTTTAATTCCACTTCTGTTCTAGCACGCGGCAAAGCGTCCAGGAGAACAGTGTGGTCGATCGAGGGTCTGTATGTGTCCATTTGCTGGACCAAGAATTCCAAAAACTGTTTCACGAGAACGTATAAAGCGTTGTCCATTTTCACCACTTCTGAATGAAGTGCCTTCTCGAGAATTGCGCGAAGCAGCAACGCGTTTGTCTTGTATTTTTCGGGTTGAAAGTCTGGTCCCAAAACGCTTATAAGGTCAGAACGCGTAATAAAATCTCGGATAGGCTATTAATTATATCGACATATAAATATTCGCGGTGTGTTAAACGTTTTGTCAAAGTAAGCTATTTTGTTGACTTATACAATTTGGTTTCAGGTTCATTTAATTCAAAATCATGCGTCAACTTTATTGTTGCGACATCCTTCCCTCGTTAAGAAATTTATTTAAAATTTTTAGAATAACATTTCTGATATAAAATATACACATGGAGTAACTCGTAAGATGTCACGGGTACGGAAAATAAATTCGTGGCTGTGGTCTATTTTTCTTCTGTATACAGCGACAGTTTTATCCAACATTTTATGAACATTTAATTATATCTCAACCTCAATATGTGTGCTACTATTTCAGTCACACCCTGGTCATGCTCCAACCAAAGGCACTGACCATTTATTTGCATTTCGTTCCAAAAGCCGTCTCTGTGATGAAGTTAGTAACATTGATTTTATTGCTTTGGTATGTATAAAGACTTGGATAATTCTTATAAACGAAACAAATTTTATTTATCTGTTCTGATAGGATATATTAATCGTACAGTTGCAACGGCGTACTTTGTGGAAGAGTCATTTTAGTGATCCAAAACCCTGCATCATATTTCATGTTCTAGTGGTTGCCTATCTCGATTGCAATTTTGACGATCTTCATCAAACACTTATCTGGATATTGCAGTTTTCTGGTCAGTCGTAATTTATCACTACTTTATAATCAATCATCGTTTTTAACTTTGTAACAAACGACAGTGACACTCAGCAAGCGGGTTATGAAGTTGTTCTTCAGCATCAAAATGTTTGGTCTATTGCTTTTGTAACAGCTAACATCTGGTTCTGTTTGAAACTCGCGTTGAAAGCGGTAAATGTATTCTGAGACTGAACGAGTTGGTGACATGGTAATTCAGGTCACCCGCCATAACGACTAGATAGCTAGATCGATTCGACTACATTTTAAAGGTGCTCAGTTCACATCGCTCTTACGGGGGGCACGCTGTAGATCTGTGGATTTTCAAAATCCCAGTGCAATATTTTATAATATTTTTTTATGAAATCACCTCAAGTAGGTTCTTTGACCCTCTTATCTCATTCAGTGCTGTAGATGGCAGCATATAGTTAAATTATCTGCTAACAAACTAGACATTTCCCTTAAGGTGCACCTAGAATGCAAGTTGTACTCTTACATTACAAGTGTCACGTACTCTTTACACGTGATGAATAATACAAACGCGTATTTCGCGTCCGAGTTTTATGAACGGTCTTTAATTTTAGGTTAGGTTCCAGTACCTTGTCATCTTCATCGCTGTCGTCCCCGTCGAAAGCCGTCCGGCCTGTTACTCCCAGGAGGAGGGCGCAGACCGCAACGTTGCTCCAAACATTTCCTCGACGTAATATAGTAGTCATGACAACCAGCAGTGATGCCTACTTGTGGCAGTCTTCTGTTTGTGTTCGAACTCATTCTAATAACTACCTTTCTCCCTCCGCTCGTTTCTCTCACACAAAAGTTTAAAGTTACACACCATTTCATAGGAATGCACTATATAGGCTATAATTAATATGACTAAATTTTACAGTTTGTTGTTCACATCCAAAACGGAACCACTTACACTTTCATAATGCCTTACTGGTCTCTAAATTGAATTGATAATTCGATAAGTGCCCTTCTCAACCAGTAATAGTAATAAGAGTATATTTCCACTTTTATGATTCGTTCCTAACGGTGTCTCAGCCGTCCTTGAAATGTTTCATGTTTTTGTATGATGTTAATTATTAACATAGTTTTACGTACTGCTCCGTACGTCTCGGGTGGTTTCAGAATCCGTTTCGTGCATTAAAAATTCGTCATTCACGATACTTCTGCGAGATATGGACTCGGAACGCTTTCACAGTGTGCGATGCCCGTCCAAGCGTCTTGTCAATGCTTACTTATGTAATGTTTTGGTGAATTAAAATGGCTTTATCTACTTCCTAATAAATTTCCTGAAATTTTTAGTCTAGGTTGGCACCTCTACAATTGTTCGAACTATGCATTTGATAAGTAATTGACTTAATCTAGAGGTCTGGGGTTCCATTGTCTGTGCGGGGAGTTAGCTACATTGATATAAATTTTTGTGATTTCTCTGATTATGTAAGTGCAAACTCGAGCTTAGTGCTTTAAAAATTCCTAGAATCGCTTACTTCCACACGTGTGTCCACTCACAACCTCACAGCCATCCTCAAATTCGATGTTGCATTACCAATGAATATGAGATGGCGGTGTTACATAAAATAAGAAACAAATGAGTCAAATGTGTTTTTTAACTATTTTCGGAGTTGGGAAGTTTGTGCAGATTTCAGATTTTAATAACTTCGTGTACAAATAGCTAATTGTTAAATGACCATCTACATCAGATTTCCGTTTAGTCCAGAGGGCCTCTTCAAAAACTATCACGAAACGTTACTTTCAGTATGAAGCTAACCGAGTGAACGTACGTGCTGTGAAAAATTAATCTGTTACGTTCAAACTTGGTGTATCTTGAACTAGTGAGTCTAGAGTAATTTTCTTGGCACTTTCTTTTCAGATTAAAAGTAGTCGGAAATTCATTCAAGTTTCCTCAAACTCTTCTCTCTCGACTTCGGACTGTCGACTAATAGGTAATGATGAAACTAGGGAAGCTGTTTCCATTAAACTCGAAACGGAAGCTTACGGCAAACCTTGAAGCCATTCTCGCCAGCTCCTACCCGATAGTAATATCAGTATTACAGGACGTAATTTGATTAATTTTTAATCAAAGAAGTGACTGATTAGTCAACCGAACATGTCACAGTGTTTGCATAATCGTGTTAATTACCCTGCAAAATGCCGAAGGTTCGTTATAGAGAAAATAAAGTGTAGAAAGACCAACGAATAGGCTACTTCAAGTGTGTTTTACTATTTTGTATACCATTTTCAAGTTCATGTTCATTTTGTGTACTGGAATAGCTGATTTATTGTACTTATTACGTTAGAGTACTTATTATAAAAAAGACATACACGCGTGTGTGTGGTTTTATTTGGGCTTATGTTTATATGTTTTTATTTTCGTTTATAGTTCGCAAAGGGATAGACTACTTTGCACCAAACTTGACATGTTTATTCATAGAGACCAGGAAGCGTACGTAAGGGATTCAATACTTAGGAAAATGTGTCCTGAGTTTGAGTCCAGGTAAAAGCTTTTCCTCTAGCTGGAAACTAAGCACGCAGAAATAATGGCACCAAGAACCAAGCTGTTTGTTTTGAAGAAGACACTGCAGAAACAAAGGACAAAATAAAGAAGCTGTTCTTGTTTCGATTCACGGTAAATATGGTCCCTGTAGTTTTATAACTAAGCGCAATAGAAGAATGGCGATAAGGCCAAAGTTATGTTTCGGCGGGAAAAGTGTAGGGAAATGGCCACAGCCCCAAAAAGTGTCTGATGGGGCTGAGACCTCGGTGAAGTCGATCTAATTTGCTCGAACAACTACGCTCCATGCAGACTGGGAACCACACAACGAGCATCGCGAAATATAAAATTGTCTAAATTTTTATTTTTGAAACTGGCCTAACATAATTGGAACTAATTAAAAGTAACACAGCTAAAATTAATCCAAACGAATAGTACAATCTTCTGACTCAGCGCCGTGAACACCTCTGGTCGTACTTAATTCATTCAAAACCTAGTTTAACTTTAAGTTAATCTAAAAGAACCTAACCAAAACACACTCATCTTAATCCAATATAACAGATAAAGAATAATAAAAAACAAAAACAAAATAATTCCTTCTCAACACAATCCAAATTAAACTAAAGAACCAGAAGCTAAATTTTCGAATGTAGCTGTCTTGAAAATGTCTTGTTGTGTTAAACATACGTATGTATTCATCCCTTCAGAATACTCTGTCTTTTAATTAATACAAATACAGATACAAAATGTGTGGGCCTAGGAAACCTACAAATTAAGAGACGTAATACTGACTATTTTAGGAGGCGTGTATTTTGTGAAGGGATTACATCATACTACATGTACCTTTCAGAAGTGCAGGAGATATCGCCAAGCTTTCAGTAGTAACCGCTTCCCTTCAGTCGATAAACATTAATAATGGCTGTTTGAATTTTCTGTTATTTTACTGTTCTTTGTATTGCACGTAGATTAGACAAGATGGTTTATTCGTGCCTAGACTGTAAGCAACACTGTGGAGCATCGATTGGAGTAGGCCGTGCACGTGTATAGCAGGATGTAATCGCCATGATTATGAGTTTCTATTGAAAGTTTACAGCTACTTAAGTGGTCAAGAATTCCGCCACTGGACCCTATCTTGTAGCAACAATATTCAGTGCACATATTGAAGCTATTTTATGTGAGACCAATTTTAATATTATTCACCTATGTTTTCCTGTATCGTCTAAGTTTCGTATTTCCTTGGCGTTTTCCTTAGTATTATTAGTAGTACTAATGTCACAGTAACATTCCACTGTTACTCCAGTGCACGTAGACATTAACTTGTATTTATTTTCTTCCTTCATGCTTGATCTGTGTCAACCATAGTAGTTTCAAGTCATAATTTCAGAGTAATTAACTGAGGTCCAGATATTAACTTTATAAATGTGTATTTCGTAACTTCTTAAATAAGCATTTTACTTGAAAGTTTTGTTTTGAGTTGTTGGATTAATATTGTATTGCCTTTATATAATTGTCTGTTACAGGTTATGGGAACATCGCCCCGCGAACTGCTTTGGGGAAGGCAGTGACGATGGGGTACGCGGTGTTCGGAATCCCGCTGATGCTGATCTACTTGTCGAGTGTGGGTAGTCTTCTGTCCCGGTGTGTTCGAGGAGTATTCTCTCGCACCGTCTGCTGCTGTTTCTGCTCAAACTGCGGTTATTGCTGCTATGATGAGAAGAGAATGCAGGAGAAAGAACGTCGCATGAAGAAGAAACGTCAGCAAATTGAATTACAACAGCAGCAACTTCAGCTTCAAGAGCCGTTCTACGTTAGGTCTTCATCGTCAGTAACAGCTTTCACAACGTCGGCAAGCAGCACACACAATAATCTGCATTCCCCAGTCCGCGATGGGGAGGTGACGAAATTGCAGCAATCATCTTCCATCCTAGGAGAAACCGACTACGGTACTGACAACCTCGATAATGACAGGAAGAGCCTGTCAAAACAGTACCACAGTGCTGGCAGCATTCTGGCTCCTGTGCTTCTGTGTCTGTGTATTATGGTGTGCTACATATTCGGCGGAGCTGTTGTACTCACAAGACTAGAAGCATGGACATTCCTTGACGGCTCATATTTCTGTTTCATGAGCCTAAGCACAATTGGTTTCGGAGATTTAGTTCCTGGTGGAATGATCTCTTCAGCCAGTAGGAACTCTAGTGTTCGATCTGTAGGCAGCTATGCAAGCGGTAATGGAACAGTATGGTTCTGTTCGTTTTATATTCTAAGTGGGATGGCTTTAACAGCGATGTGTTTCAATATTCTTCACGACGAGATTGTTCATCGCCTTAAACATCACGTGAGGCATTCTCTGCTCCACTACAAGGATTCGTCATCTAAAGGTAGTAATAATATTTTAGAAGATGCAAATGGTGGTGATCCTTACTCGACATCGTCCTGACATCTCCAACACCAACGTCAACCGACGCAGCAGCAGGTTCAGCAGAGGAGCTGTCATAGGAACATGACTCAAGAGACCCTGGTGTCTAGCGGTACGCCCACCTCCATGTTCTCTGGTGTGTTAGATCAGAACGAAGCCACTGCCACCATCAGGAGAGGAGACATTCTCCCATCCAACATTCCCATGGAGATAGCCGCCATACCCGTTCCGCCTCCTGTGCCACCGGTGCTCGATGAGGCCAAGGCACCCGAAGGGTCTGCGGAGATCGAGGTTGCTGGCGTGTATACTGTGCAGGAAGAAGACGAGGAATCTGAAGAGAATATGGAGATGTGACTGGCAGCAGGAAGAACAAAATAGCTAAAGGGAATTGAAAATTAGACAATAAAACAGTGTGGAGGAAGGAGATAAAGAGACTGAAGAGAATTCTGAGGTGCGATTAGCTGCTCAAGAATTGTATGAGCACTGTCTTACAATGCAGTAGGAACTAAAGTATGGTGAGGAAAATTATTCTTGTTGGTAGCTAATTGTCGATTTCATGGTCCATTGGCTGACGGGGTAAAAGGAGAACGCGAAGATTGTATCTATATTTTATTTCATCTTTTTCTCCAGAGTTTTCAGATTCTAACACTTTTATGTTTTGTTATGGTAGTGTTAATGTCGGACCAGGGGTTGGTTATTTTAGTTGTTTATTTTTTACTTCATAAAAAGTGGATATAAAGATTTATTACTGCTAAAGAGAGCAGAAGAAGTGCAAACATAGACAGATTGGTAACTGTATCTGATATACAATACAGTACATTATTTATTACTGCATTAGAAAGTGGCACTGTTTAATTTGTTGATTTACCAGATATTTATTTCATATGAAATTTCGTAATTGAGGTCAGTTCTTCTGTAGAGACCATGAGTGTTTGAGCATTAATTTGCATTTTTCTGTTTATTAGGGATGTCTGGTTTGCTCCGAAAACTCCAAAGTGGGCCAAACATTGGAGCTGCCCCCGTTCTAGACGAAGCAAGACAAATTTCGATCGGTCTTAATTATGTAAATGGTCTGACTTTCTTGATGCTTTTGTGAATGTTCTCCTTTCTTGGCGTCTGCACTTCCTTATCAAGGAAACTTGTATACATCTATTTACAAAATACTCAGCAGTTCTTGAGCACTACCGTTGATAAGAGAACGGTATCCACTGAAATGTTCTCAGTCAACCTTAATGGAAATCTATGAATCAGGTCCCTAACTACTGGATTTTCTGCGACCTTTATATAGACTGTACGACATAAAAGGTGAGCTCGGTGACCCAGAAAAGTCAATAGAGGTTTATTTTCATCTTGAGGGAATATCTTCTATCATCCGTTGTTCCCGATGGTCAGGGTGTGTGTGTGTCATCCTATTCCTGGACAGTGATACCCTGTTCAGAGCGAGACGATCATTTTCAAGAAAGTTGCGTGTCTCAATCCTCGCTTAACGGAATGGAAAATTTAGGAGGATAAAAAAAGTTGTTGCATCTTTCGCTATCTGGGAACGTACGGATTTCGTAATTGTATTAATCAAGATATGTATCAGAATAGAGACGGTCTCGTGGTTTATTTTCTAAATAAGATCTAAATCGCTAAGATAAAATGGCGTCGAATGAAAGGACGATTAGTGAATAATGGATCGGAAAATATGAGAGAGGAAACGGTAGTTAAATAGTCTTGCTTTTGCCTCGACGAACTGAGTAAAGTCATATAAACATGACTTAAGCTTATCTTTTTCTGTAGTTTCTCTTCTATTGCGTTCCTGTCATCTCTCTTTCTTCTTCTTCTTCTGCCCCTGTTTTCTCTTTCTCTTGATTTTGCTCTATTCTGTCAGTATTGCTAAAGATGACCGCATATTTGGTTATGAACGTGACAATTTCCAGAAGTAAAAGTGGATTAAACTTCTAGGTACAACTGACACTGCAAGCAGGTCTAAGCTCTTGTCTCTACACTCTTAATCAATTTGAAAGTAATGAGCCGATAATCAAAAACTGTAATGTGATTGTCATTCCACTCGCTGTCCTTTTTGAAAGACTGTCTTATCCCACTGCTGTGGGACAAGAGTAACACTGTTATCAGTGGGGCTTCTTACGTCGCCCCAACACGTATATAGTTTCAGTTCAGATATTTTTGAAATGAGTTTGCTCCTGCAAAACTAGGGTACTGCAATGAAAGTTTGGAAACGAGGCACAAATCCTTGAATTTAAAACAGTTGTTTCCCTCATAGTGTACACGTGATTCCGTTACGCAAATTGTTTGATCTATCGAGGAAGAACATTTGAGCCCTACGGTGGTTCGTTACTTATAATATTGCATTTTGCAGGCAAAATACTATTGTGGCCACGTACTGGTGACCTGTTTTACGCTTTTATGTCGTTTTATACTGTAACTGAAGTCGAAAATTTTATCTTATGACGTATTTACTCATTTTATGGCTTCAATCTAAAATATGACATAGCTGAAGCCTGTCTATATAATATTTCAAAATTCTGTTCTTATCTCATAAAAATATCATCTCCATTAATAAGATTCATTGGTTAGGGACATAATCTCTATTCACAGTAATAATCATACTAAACCCATACATACAATCTGTGTGCAAAATGCAGAATTACTCACTGTTAAAACAAGTAGTACATATGATGGTACTGAGGTTTGAAGAGTTAAGTACCTGTAAATAGAAATAACATGCATACGAAAAATAGAATATACTTAAAAGGGATGAGTACTAAGGACTGCAGAAGGCTCTGGGTATTCTGAATGCCAAATAGAATTTGCAGTAAATTAGAAAGTCCAAATTAAGCATTCGTCATAGTAGTGTATAAAGACACAGTTATAACTTTTATTCACATATTTGAAATTCTGCGTCATAAAATTTTACCAATATTATGCTGAAAATTGCCCATAGTTGATATACACGACGTTTCGGGAGCTGATTCTACTCTCGTCTTCAGGTGATAGGTTGTCATTGTATGGACAGATTTTCTTTTATTTTTAACACTGCAGAAGAAGGTTGTTGAAGGTGGTCGAAGCCTGACTTTCGTCACTATTGTTAAAATATAAATTATAAAATATGTTGCTCTAATGACAGCCTGTCACCTAGTAGCATTATTAGAGTTCTGCCGAAACGTCGTGCAGGCTACATAAAATATACTTCAGATTATGCAACACAGAATGCACTATAAGGTAACTTCATCAAAGTCTGAAACAACACATAACGCACTTTACATATACATTAATCACACTTTTGTATGTCAGGTTCCAAGGATTACTCGATTTTCACTTTTCATTGACGTAACATATTACTGCACCCATCTGCGGATTTTCAGGCACTTCGTATTTTATTATAACATGTGGTATTTCTAGTTTTCACGGTGGTAGAAATGAATATTGGTCTTCTTGGCCACGACGCCACCGAATAGACTTGTAGGCGGTTAACAACATTTGGAAGAAATCTCTGGCTTACGTCTTTAGATTAGCTTAGATAGATTCACAAACGCTGTGAACCACCAACAAGACTACAGAGTGTTGCTGCCGTTTTAATGCTTTTGTTACATAAAATGTTGTATTATCTTACAACGGTCCAGCATAATTAAGGATTATTATAACTTTGCAAGTTATTAATGTGTTCCAATTAAGATATTCATTTTATAATAGCATACTTCACACTTATCTAAGTAGTTTTATTTTACAGTTTCCATCAATTTTCCTTTTTATAAAATGCCTTTCACGAAAATAAAAATTGTTTGTGTTGAGGGATAAAACAAACACGTATAGTTTGTAACATGTTACAATGCATTTTAAAAATGATTTTAGTATTCTTTTATATCAGAGAACAAATTTTATACATGGAAATTATAATAATGTCCATAATGTTTTGTGGATTTGTTCTGAGGGAGACACAGAAAGCCAAATTTCACACACAGAACATGCACAAAAGAATATCGAGCTTGCCCACATCTCCTAAGTATAGGAGCGGAATGAAGCGAATTAAAGACACTGTAAGACAGCTTAAATTCTCAAGTTTAATACAACGAGACGAGAAGTCCATAAGACATTACAACTAACGGCGGTTATGTATGATTCCGTGTTATTGACTGTACAATTAATAAGTTCAAGGGCGTTTACCAAATAATATAAACACTTATAAAAGGTATTTCGAATTTCTCGTTGTTTTTTATTTTGCTGTGTGACTTCAAAAAAAAAAACTACACAAGACTGTAAATGTACAAGAAGAAATGCATTTAATTCTATTCCTTCAAAGAAAGTGAAACTGGATTTAGCAGTGTAATGAATTTGTTCAGAGACAAAGAAAACACTAAACCATAATGTTGTAAGTGAAGTTGTGAAGTCACTTGTGTTACCATGTTGAATGTAGCAGATATGTGTTGATGTGTTATTTGCGTGTAAAAAACTAAACATATTTGTCCTTAGGTAATTCCTGTGTTCTGTACATAATATACTTAATTGGTATGTGATTACCACTTGTGCCTACGTCAAGCATACACACCCCTCCCTCCCCGCTCCTTTGTCGTACGTAATAAGTATGGCGAACACGATCGAGCTGGATTACAACACAACGTGAAATTCACGTTTCTTCTCGTGGCTTCAGGCATCAATAAACAACTGAGAGCTCATCGAAATATTAAATAATCCAGTCTTTACTCCGAAGAAAACAACTTTTCTTCACTACAAAGATCAAATAGTTTATTCTTTGTAGGGAAATAATCTGTGTTCACACGTAGGCCTAGTAGCGGTGTGTCTAACGTGGTGTTCCGTGCCTTCGTAGTTCTAAAATATCCTTAATAACCAGTTACTAGACAAGCCATTTCTAACGAAACATTTCGTGTGAAAAGTGAAACTGTTTAAAGTACGTAAATTGCAATGTGGAGAAGGTTTCTATTATCATAGTTTCTGAAGCCCATGGTAACTTTGCGTGTCTAATGCGGCTATAGATAGATAACTTATTGAATGATTGCAATAGGAAACATAAGTATTGGAAATACAAGTCATATAATTTATTTTAGTTCTAAATGCGCAATAGTTCTTTCGTTAAAGAATGTGTACTTTACAAGTTTTCCTTTTTTACTTTTGTTATAAGTTCATTTTCTTTATTTTAATAATCCTTAATCTTAAAACTAACGGCTCGTGAAATCGTTTCCTCCAGAGTTAATTGAAATTCAATTACTCACAAAGCCGTCGGACAGTTTTAACCACATAGCAAAAACAATTTAATCGCAAGACCAAAATAGGAATTACAATATGTCCCAAAGTGAAATGTAGACAAAAGCTGTACCATGCAGCATTTTATGTGTTTTCACAATCCTTTTCCAGTGTATCATTCCAGCAACCCGCAAACCCGTGTAGCGAATCACAGTATTTTGACACCATAATCCCTTCAAATTTTAAACGAACTTTTGTGTGTTTGCGTGTGCGTGTGTGTTGAAGGGACCTGGCAGATAATGTGACATACGGAACTAAGGCTCAAGAGCTTATCATATTCTAGAGCGGACAGACAAACTTTAGACTGGTGGTAGTCGGGAAAGGAACTAATATTTAAAAGTGTGTTTTCCATGAACAATAAATAATGATGGGGATAAACATTATACTCGTGCGTTTTGTTTCAAAAAATCCAGTTCAGGGGCAAGAAACCTAAACTTTCGGGCAATTGCAGATTGTGTAGGAGTTCGGACGATCTGGAATAAGGAGAAGAATGGTACATGATGTCATGCCCATCGACGGTATATTTAAAATAAGTTGATATAGTTTTATGAAACGTAGATTGGAGATGAGTATTATAAGCTAAATTTATTTAATTGCAGCGCCATCTTTTGGGAAGGTATAAACTAATGGGCCCGCAGTGCGAACCGTGTAACCTCATTGTCGTATGCGTTTGCAGTTAAGAATAGTCTCGGCCACGGTAATTATCAAAATGGGTGTTAAACTTTGCTTCAGAATCCTCCATCCGTAAAGTCTGAATTGGACATGTCAGCTGCTAAAATACTGGGTCGAAACGCAAATACCGTAAACAGAAACAGGCAGCTCCATTAGACGCTGCTACAGGAGGCTGATCTGGAAATAACGACGTAGAAAACAGACGTTTCGGGTCCTGAACGGAGGACCAAATCACAGTACAAAGATAGGATCCAAATCTTTCGAAGGTGTTGCAAATTTCACGTCTTTTGGATCGAAGGAAGCAGATGGTTTGGTGCACCAGGCAGCGCCCTGTCACATTCATGACCTTCAGTCGCGTAGTGCTGTGTGGGTGACTACTTGCTCATTTCTGTTACTTGTGGAGAGACACAAGAATTGATCGTATGCCTCACGTGGGGTGGAAGACTGGATTTGTTTCTGTGATGAGTTTAATTTTTGTTTCAGAATGTTATACAGAGCCTTGGCTTTGAAAGGGGTCGTGATATACTTGAGAAAAGATGACTACACGAGGGATAGCTCAGTCAGTATAGTGACTAGCTACGGGCTGGACGCCCGGGGTTCGATCCCCGACGGGGGCAGAGGATTTTTCCTCTAGCCTCTGCGTCCAGACCGGCTCTGGGGCCCACCCAGCCTCCTCTACAATAGGTACCGGGGTCCTTTCCCGGGGGTAAAGCCGGCCGGGGCGTGATGCTGACCACTCACCCCCATCTAGTGCCGAGGTCAAGGAAGAAAGGAGCTATACCTCCACTCACCCCAAACGCCTACATGGCGTATAGTGGGACAAACTTTACTTTACTTACACGAGTTATTCATATACATATATATTCATATATAAGACGCTTAGCACTACATTCAATCCATCTGTAGAACAGTTGTCCTTATGCTACTTGTTACCTCAATTATTATTATAAGCATAGGTTACATACATTTAGTGTGAAAGAAATATAAATATTGCATTTATTTTAAATCATTCTAATGCAGTTTGTCATGAGGAGCTCCAACTAAAATTAGATGTATGATTCTGCGATATAATACCTTGTTTAAAACATTTGTTATAAACATTGCCTGCCAAAAATATGATCATATTACGTGAGTAAATCCAGCAGTGATATGTTGTAATGGGCAGCTTTGCTGACGTGCACTGGTCCAGTTGACATGCAGACTGGCTAAAAGGACGAAACAGAGCGCAAAAGGTGATGTACACATTTTCCAAACATTGATTTTGATATATCACTGGCCCTGATGTTCATTTATTGCTAATACATATCTCATAGTGAAGCATTTATGTTTTATTTCTCTTTCCTATGATTAAGCATGTAAAGTTCACTTACTGAAATCTTTAACATGTCTGAAATAGGTTTAACAAACTCCTTTACTTCAGTATTCTGTCCCCATTCATACAACATAATATTTAAGTTGTGAATTATTATATATGTATTGAATCTATTTTCTTCATCAACAGAAATCAAAGAAAGTGACTGCAAACGGTTGTGTTTTGCATGTACGCTATCAATCCTCAGAGAGTGCTTCAAAAATGTTCTTGTTCTTAATTATACGTGTATTTTAATAATGAGCCATCCATGTTATGAAGTTTTAGTGCGCAATGCATAAGAAACTTGCATCATTCATTTCTGGTAGCTACCATCAGCATAAAACCTTATGTTATTATTTCCTAATGATTAAAATTAAATAAATTATTGACTCATAAGGTTCCTCGCTTCCCAGTATCTATCACATTCTGTCGTTTTCGACAGCTGGGCAGTGCTGGAGATAATCCCTATTCATATCTTCTTGGAGGCCACACAAATTACACGACGAGTCTGGTAGAATGCCATAGCGGTGAAGGTGGTATGCAAGGAGGTCGTGTCCAGTTGTTAAGCGGAACTTCACAACTGCTTCTTTTCTTGGCCTGTCTGGTATCGTAAGGATATCCCTTTGCCAGGGTTTCCCTTTGATTTCAAGGGTGTGGGTCTCTTGAATAACTCTCTTGATGTATATTTTAGCTGTATGGTAGGATGTTGGTTTCAATGTTGTTTGGGTTATCTGAGCACCTTTTTTAGCCAAAATGTCAGCCTGCTCATTGCCATATATGTTGCAGTGTCCTGGAATCCATTGTAAAAATACTAATTTATTACTGGCTTTTAGATGTTGTAATGCATTTTGACAGTCTTGGATTTGTGTTGATTTAATATCTGTGGAACTTACAGATTCTATAGCTGCTTTTGAGTCGCACAGGATAACTACATTCTTGAACTTTTCCTGGTGGCAGACCAGTTGGTTCAGGGCTACACGGATGGCTTCAATTTCCCCATCATGTATGTTCCCACTGGAATATAGAATGCAAAGATGTTGCTATATACTCCTGCACCAACATTTATGTGGTCTCCCATCTTAGATCCGTCTGTGCATACATTGAGCCAATCTTCTTCTGGATATTTGTGGTGGATTGTTTCTAGAGCTAAGGTTCTTTATTTGTCTGTGTTTGTTTCCTTTTTAAGAACAATTTCTTCCAGGTCTAGAGAGCATTTAATGGAGTTCATAAGCATTGGATTCTGTTGCTGGAGTAATGGTTCTGGTGTATTAATTATTTGATATTTTAACTTAAATTCTAGGACTTTCTGTATAAATCCATGCTGTGTTTTTAATCTTCTGTCATTATTATAATAAGATTTCCAGAAGTGATCCCCTGGCTTTCTGAGTAATTTTTCATATAAAGTTAATGATCTTTCCTCAATCACTTTGGGAATAGGTTTTAATCCTGTTAGGAGGAGCATGGCATCGATTGGAGTTGTTTTGACTCCTCCTGTAATGAATCGTAATGCCTGGTTTTGCGCTTGGTCTAATTCACTCAGCGTTTTCCCTGTAGCTGTTATCAGTGACTCCCAGCAATATAACATTTTGGGAAGGACGTACTATTTGTGTGTTGTCTTTAGGGTAGAGCGATCACAACCCCATTTAGTTCCTGCAATGCGTTTCATTCCATTTATGCATCTAGTTACTGCAGATACAGTTTTTTATACTTTCTGAGACCATTATGTTGCATGTACCATCCTTGGGGTGACGTGGTTCAACAAGCATGTCACTTGCCAGAGTCATTCAGAATAACTTCTAAAATTGTTTCACAGTTACTATAGGTGCACAGTAAACTGCAAGAACATCTTATACCTTTCTCTGTGTATAGTTAATAAGTATGTTACAAATATATACATATGCACAAACATTTGTTGGAATACACATGTGACAAATATTTTGCTTAACATTGAAACATACATTCCAGTACAATAACTAGGATTAAATTATGCAACATATTATTATTATTATTATTATAATAAGGAATGGCACAGAAACATGGAATCACAGGTATGTTTACATCAATAAAGAGATCAAAAGTATTCATAAAGCCAAAACCTAACCTCACTTATACCTAACATTTTAAACCACAACTCTACAAAAATGTAGTCCTAATAAAATAATGAGAGTGCCTCCAAATAATTTTTCTTTTACAGTTATCTTGAGATACATATAGGCACTGCATTCCTAGCAAGAGTACCTCAAGAAATACATTACAGCATTCCCAGTTTGTTGAGAAATACAGTAGTTCCTGACTGTAATCCTGAGACATGCGGGGTGAAGGAGGAAAGATAGCATCTGCTCTGCAGTATAGTAGTATGCTTTGGACTTCCTGCATTCCTTGCAAATCTCAAGATTACAGTCGCAAGCAGTATACTGTATTCCTAGCGACAGTGCCTTAAGAAATATGTAGACACCTTTTGATACATAGATACTGAATTCTTAGACCCTGTGTGAATGAGTGGTTTGGGCCGCAGGCATTTTTAAATTATTTATTAATTAAATAAATTAATTTATTTATGTGTATGTATGTATATACACACACTACAGTCAGAGTATCTTGAAAACAGTGCTGGCACCACTTCCCAATAGCAATGTTCAAGAAATGCAGACACTGTAACCCATAATGAGACAGTCTGTTAGAGTATTTAGAGACTGCTGATATATGCCTACACCCCACATTCATAGTCAGATTGCTTGAAGAAATATGTGGGTCTGTATACACAGTGAGATTGTCCCACATCAATACATAGCGATGGCATTCCAGGTAAGATGACATAAGTCAGTACTCAGTCACATTGACATTGCATTCCTAGTGAAAGTAAAGAGGTTTAAGAAAAGTAATATGTTCTGTGGGTTTTAAATTAAGCAGACACAAAAAATTAGAGTTTCATTACCAAACGTTTATCAGTTCAGATATACACAATTACAGGTAAAGTTATTTTCAGTGTTGTTATTCTGTCCCTGTATAGTATAAGACGAGATTTAAAGTCAGAATGAAGGATTTGGGTACATTGGGTTGCTGAACCGCAAAAACAGTAGAACAGATAACTAGTAAGAAAGTGCACAACTTCCTACAGATATGTGTACCCGATACATTCCGCCCGAAATACCAAGAAGGATATTTAAAATGGCGTCTCTTTCTACATACACCTGGAAATGTAATGCACCTATGTTATTTTGGCTCCAGTGGTAGTTCACGATTTGGCCATAAATGCAGTGCATAATCGGTGCTAATATTAGTAGAAAGTGAACTATCTCACCATCTATTAGCAACGGTATGAACTAATGTAATGATAAGTGAATTGCTTCGCCATCTACTAGTAAGGGCTTGAACTAATATAAACATAAGTGAACTGCCGCGCCATCTACTAACAAGGTAATGAACTAGTGAAGAGGAGTTCCAACTTATCAAAACTGGACATCCACCTCAAGTGTGGGACAGTCAAGTATTTCTTGCGTTGCTTGTGTGAGCCTCTGGTGACCAAGATTTTGTAAATGCTGCTGAGAACGCTCATCCACAAGCTAGAAATAACCGGAAAGAGACACAAATGTAAAAATTGGGAACTAAACCTTGTAGACACCCTGTACTTCCTCATACTTCTGCCTGTGTTTGCTTCTTCTTGGCCCACAACCTGTTCTTTACTTCCACCCCTCACTACCCCGCTACATTCATTTAATTACTACGTCAGTGGTTCTTCGAGAAAAGAACGTCCTTTCACTTTGTTTCCGGCGTTGCTGTGACGAGGTAAGCTGATGCGTAGAAATCCAGAACAATTTCCTTTCAGAGTAAAATGGAAGGCCAGTCCATGAGGAGATTTTATTGAATTTTATATTTGTAGATTTACTAATAGTTTCTTTATTTCCGAATATTAACTAAATATATGGTACAGAGCCGTTCTGCATAAGCTGATGGTAGCTTAGCAGTCAAGGAATTCGCCGACCATTCCTTTATTGAACTAGAAGTTTCATTCATTAGCTGTACACGAGGTTAACCGTGTTAGGTTAGAATATGTCGAGCTTAGCTACGGACTTCGGGCTTGTTGTTTTGAAGCTAAATCGCTGGGTGTTGGTCATTTTTCTGTCTTTAAACGTTACGTTCTGTAGACCACATAATTTTTGTTTGGAATAGTAATTAATTGCCACAGCAGCGAAATAAATTATTACTGTGCCTAATTATTAAAAAAGGACAACAACAGTTTCAATTATCGTGGAATGAATTTCGTACGCAATTCGACCCATTTTTTCTCTCAAGGCCGACTTCCTACGCAGACGAGGTCTGAGTGAGATCCCAGCTGGATTGCGACGTAATAGATCAGACCCTGGTTACTTTGCAATTTGAATGGGGCATACAATGGGACAGTACGTCCGTGATTTATAAACTTCAACATAGCCGATTATTCAGTTAGGACACGTGTATTGTACAGCATTCTCGTTGGATTCAGAATATCGATGAAATTTCAGGCAGTCCCCGCTCTAGGGAACCTTCAGACGATCTTAAAGCGTGTCGCTGTTTACCCATAAAAGCAGTGTTATAATTGGGGAGGGGGTTATGTTTCCGAAATACCAAAAAATTACAAAAAAAAAATAGAAATCAGCCATCTTATTGCCCGAAATAAAATGTATTTACACCAGAAATAAAATGATGATTAAGTACGCTACAAAAAAGTAAACAACGTAGAATTAAGTCCAAAACGCAATAGGAAAATACATTTTTTCCCTTAATCCTTTCCCTTGGCATAATTCATTCCAAGGCATCCAGATAGATTAAAGCGCATTTTGTGGGGACTGGAGTAAAGATGGTGAGGGAAATGGGGGAGGCATCAGGAGAGTTTCTTAATCTGTCGAAAGATTCCGGGTGAGTTCGCTTTCGGATGACGGGTACGCGCTTCGTTATTAAAGTTAGGCTGAGAATAATTTCGTAAAGCGACGATTGATTTAATGTAGTTAGCCCTATTAAAATCTGTTTAATCGGAACCCGCAGTGCGAACCGTATAATCATTGTCGTATGCGTTTGCAGTTAAGAATAGTCTCGGCCATGGTAATTATCAAAATGGGTGTTAAACTTTGCTTCAGAATCCGCCATCTGTAAAGTCTGAATTGGACATGTCAGCTGCTAAAATACTGGGTCGAAACGCAAATACCGTAAACAGAAACACGCTGCTACAGGAGGCTGATCTGGAAGTAACGACGTAGAAAACAGACGTTTCGGGTCCTGAACGGAGGGCCAAATCACAGTACAAAGTCAAATATAGGTAGACGTAAGTTTGAGGAGGTTTTGGAGGACAATTATAAATGAATATTGACATGATTGTAAATGTTGTATTTGTTCTAGTTCATGGTTGAAGTGGTTTCCTGAGTGGTGCAAGTTGATTACTGCTACAAATGAATTCAAGAAGATAATGGAAGAGAATTACAATTTTCCACCTGGACTTGGAAGTAATCATGAAGTATTGGACAAAATCGGTAACAGTATTAAGCTTTCTATAGACTTCAAAGAAACCAGGATTAATATTGGTCTTTTGCATGCTTTAGTCCCCTCCAAAATCCAACCCTTGGCGTCCACGTCGCGGAGGGGGGGTAACGTCCTCGGACGGCTAACAGGGCTCTGGTCCACCGAAGCCAAGGTGTGAGGTATCGTGCTGAGGGCTGCATGGCCCAAAGGATCCCTTCAGGGCACTGCCGCCTTAGTTTGCTCTCAGTATCAGCCAGCCTGGGAAAGTTTAAAAGACAACCGGAGGCAGAAGCCCACCAGTTGTCAGAAAACTACCAGAAAAGTTCTGTGATATGGAGTCTCCATTTTAAAGCTGGTCATTCTCAGCAGGGAGTCAGTATTTCTGGCATACCACCAGAGAGCTGGCATTTGCAGCAGACCCATGGAAGAATGTGATAAACAGTTTATAGCCTTGTGGCCTTCTGGTCGACAGGCAACATTTGGCACAGACTGCGTGTCTGGAATGCCAGAGAGAGCCAAGATGGTACCAGGGGCATATGAAAACTGGGGTACATGACACTACACAAGTTTAAGGAGGCTCTGACCAGGGTGCTTACAAGGCCCAGGTCGAAGGGCAATACCCCAAGTAAAGAGGTCAATCCTCTAGATCGACCCAGGGGTCTACAGGGAGGCCATGATCATGGCCACCAATGAAAGCTCTTTAATAAAGAGCTTTTCATGATTTTGACATCTGTCAGTCATTTAGCGAAATCGGACGATTGTCATGAGATCTTGGCTGGGGGCTGCTGGTAGGTTAGAAGAAAATGAAGCACAAAAGATCAGTTAATGGTCACTTGAAGCCCATGCCCATTTATTTACATGCTTCAGTCCACATGTGCCATTGTTTGCTTTCTTTAATTACTAATTTTTGTGCTTTTCTCCAACTGAAAATATACTCAGGCTGGTTGTGTATTTTTTACGAAATTCTGTTGTTTATTCATGCAGAATATGTGACGTTATGAATTGGCCTATTTGTTGATTGATACATGCTCATATTGCATTTCTTTGTTATGTACTCCCACATTATTGAAATGTGACAGAATACTTTAAACATGCTCTTAATTATAGATTATTCCACTTGTATGTGTTGTGCATACGCTGCATATTATTTTACATCACATTTTCTTTATATTTTCCCAAGTGCTGTGCTGCTCTATACCTGTTAAAGTACAGATATTTATTGAAGGTTATGTTTGTACACATCTCATTTATGCCATTGAGTTAATATGTATGGCCTATTTTAATTTAAATTTTTTAATTGTCCCATCTGTTGCAATGATGTGTGTGTTCATGTTGAATTTTTGTCGTTTTTTTCACTGCTCAATTGTTGTATAAAATTGATTAAACTTCCTGTTAATTGTTCATAAAATACAATTTTCTATGTGTCCATTGCAGATATGTAATCTGTACCACATCTGCCTGTTGATGTTTTCCCATCTGCTGGGAAGAGGCAACCAATCTGAATTGAGAGGGAAATGAGCATGCCAGGTGGAATGCAAAGTGACCTGTTTCTGTGACGAGTGTAATTTTTGCTTCAGAATGTTATGCAGGAGCTTTGAAGTTTCAGGGAGCCATGAAATACTAGAGAAGAGAGGTTACAGTACTTGTTACTACGAGGCTTCGAAGAAACCTGATCTAATTCTTGTGTTCATGTGTTTCAGTGCAAACATGCCATCGGGCCATTATCATTTGCTTTCTGGGCATTCTGTGTTCTGCTGTTGTGTACTTAAATGTGTATTCAAATTTGTTGTACGTGTTATTTATTGTGCTGTTATTTGTACACTTATTATTTCAATCCTAATTTTTTTGTATGTTCACATTGCATTTCTTGCTTCTCTAATTCCCCATTAATTGTGATACAAAGTAAAATTAATTAAAATTGACATTAATTATATTCTTACCATGCAAATGCTGGGCTTATTTATATTACATGTATATGTTGAGTGTACTTCATTTTGACGTTTCTCTTCCTTTGTTTGAATTTCTTTGAATTTGATATGCGTGTGCTGATTCTGTTGTATTATTTCATGCCAATTATAACACAAGTTTCATCTTGAGGCTAATATCTCGATGCACACGAGATATGTTTGTCTGGGAGTGTTTTAAAACCTTGATTTCAGGAGTTCCCTCATAGGCCGGCCACATTTATTGGCGTTTCCAAGGCAACCAGTCTGAAGTGGCAGAAAATGAGCATGCCTGGTGGAATATGAAATGGGTTGATTTCTGTGATGAGTGTAATTTTTGTTCCAGAATGTGGGGCAGAGAGCCTTGATGTTGGTGGGAGCCATGGAGCACTGTAGAAGAGAGGTTACAGTATATGCATTTTAAATAGGCTTCAAGGAATCCTGATCTAATTCTTGTGTTCATGTGTTTCAGTGCAAAAATGCCATCGGGCCATTATCATTTGCTTTCTGGGCGTTCTGTTCTTTGCTGTTCTGTACATAAATATGTATTCAAATTTGTTGTATGTATTGCTTATTTAACTGTGTACTTTTTTTACGTGTATTGTTGTTTAAATTCCAATATTTTGATATGGTATATTCATTGCATGTTCATATTGCATTTCTTGCTTCTGTTAATTAAATGTGAACAGAGTAAAATTGATATTAATTATATTCTTACTATGAAAATGTTCCCTTATTTACATTGAGTGTAATTCCTTTTGATGTTGTCTTGTTATTTGTACTCTTTTATGCATTTTATATTTTTTGTGCTCCAAGCTGTCATACTAAAGCTGCTGTATTGACGCACACAGGACATATTCTTTGCCTGGGGCTGTTTTGAAAGTATTTCAGGGATTCCGACATCAGGCCATGTTGATGGGTATTTGCGAACGATGGTGGGGCCTGTCTGCTAGGAAGAGGCAACCAATCAGAAGTGACTGGTGAGTGTGCATAGTGGAACATGAAGTGGATTTGCTACTACAATGAGCCCTCCCCCCTCAAGAATTTGAAAGCCTTTGGAGTCAGTGGGAGCTTTTGAAGCAGGATGTGTGAAGAAAGTAGAGATCGCCTGGTAGATCATTTTTGTAGGTGGTCCTAAATTAGTACTATTCGCATTTTATTCCCCATGGGCCTTTTTTAAAGCATGAGTTCAGATTCCCACCTTAGGTAGTGTTCCTGTGTGTAAAGGACATATTGTGATGAATTAAATTTTTTCTTCCAGAGGCAGTCATTCAAAATCAGCTACTCAAATGCCATAGCAACCACAAAAGGCATAGAAAGTGAGACAGTACGTGGGTAATGTATAGAATTCACTTAAGCCTGTGCTTTAACTTTAGGAGACATTCTTTTAGTATACGAAATTCTTATCAAATGTAGTGTATCAATAAACTCAGTTTAGCTACAAAGAAAAGTTTGAAACTTACAAAAATGTTTGGTATACTCACCATTCAATGGTCTGATGTAAAGGATGCTTTATTTCTAGTGCCACAAGTATTTTTGTCTTGTCTCCTGAATGAAGGACACATTCAAGTAGTTAGGAGTAAGTGTAATAAGTTAAAATTGCTTTCTTGATGATCAGCCAAAGTTTCAAGTGAAGACAAAATCCCAAAGCCTGTAATAAGAGGAGAGGAATTAGTTTTGAAAAATTCCGTTCATGGAGACAAACCAATTGATATGTTACAGACATATCCAATGTATGTCTGAAGGAAGTGCTGGGTTGTTTGCTACCAGGAAGACCATCAAGAGGTGGAGGGATAGAAGAGGTCCAGGATAGTGGCAGGGAGACGACTGGAAGGTCAGTGGATGGGTGGAGAATTTTAATATTAATGAGCACATGCTACTTTTCAATGTTTCATGAAATTTAACAATATTCATTTATACATGTACATATACATTTAACAATGGTATTATACAAGGTTCATACAGAATGTAGTGTATCAATGAAGGTTGTGTAGTTATTGAAGATATTTTTAGGTGACATCCATCCTAAAATAAATGCAGGAACAACTTTGTTACACCTGACATTCATGTGTATTCCTAGTATCATAAGGAGAAACATAGGACATAGATGTGTGTTCTTGTTGCATCTCCTGCATTAATGACTGAGTTCAAGTGTTTAGTACTAAAATTGCCTTCTCTTAAGATCAGTACTGCTACCAATGCGAGATAAAATTCAAAAGCGTGTGATCAGAGAAAGGGTATCAGTTTAGCTACTCTGTTTGTTCAGGTATAAAGTCAAAATAACTGATGTGTTACAGACTTGTCTGAACTATGTGTGAACGAAGTGTTGGGTTGGTTTCCACCACGAGAAAATAACGGAGGAAGACCAAGAAGGAATTTTAATATTACTAAACTTATTGCTATATTTTCATATGCTTCATGAAAATGATACATACACCATAAATAATCAAAATAATTTTCACTAATAATGTTCATAATATCTTCTCAGGTACTTGGATTAATTATTATATTTGTTCTCCTTTAGTCATGCCTGTAGTTTCTGATATTGGAATTTTCACCGGCAAGCTATCTTTTACCAATATTTTATATAATACAATGCACAAAGAAGAATTTCTTGCATAAATGTTCCTAATTCCAGGGGCAGTGTCCACACAGAAGGGCCACCCACCTTGAAACATCGTCTCGAGATGTGGTTCGTGCAGTCGTGGAGTTCCTATGGGTGTGAGGCATGGTGGCAGCAGTTGCATATTGGGCACTTCAAGTTGTCTATGGTTCAGACATCGCAGATGTCACGGATGTAACGGGGCAGAAAAAGATGAGTGATGACCAAGCTGTCCAATGGCAGGTAGTCAACGTTCAGGGCATAATGCAAGTGGACAACGGGTGACTGAAGACCAGTGAATGACTGAAGAATATAATCTGTGATGTGAAAGAGAAGTGAAGGCCAAGTGTCACAGCTTGGGTGCAAGAATTGAGCCCTGATTTTGTGTTATACCATTCATGAAGTCTGCAAACATTTTGGAGGAACAAAAGAAGACGAGACATTCTTTACTCCTGCGCAACTTGGAGCTGAGGGGTCAGCTGCAGGCCCTAACCAACTTGCCCTGAGAAGAAGCTTTTCGTAAGAAGTGAAAGGCCAAATGGGTCACGCTTCTGGAGGGAATGAAACTGGTGGTCCAGCCAGTGACTGAGCTACATATTGTGGTATGTGACATTGTAGTGTTTATGTGTATCCTGAGATTTCATTCTATCCCCTCAATTATTGGTATCGTGTTAGCTCACATTCCTTTCTGGCACAGAAAGGAAACAAAGGAGGCTTACATGTTCACCGCGAAGTCTGCGTTTGTCCCTCTTGCAGGAGTCAAATGAATTCACCAATTTTCATGGACAATTAGCCATTAGGCGTGGCGCGTATCTTGTACTTCTCAATCTTTTACAACTGATAAGGTTGTAAACTCGCAACTTGTAGTTTTAACAGATTATTGAAACCATTGCAATTTTCATCTGGTAAAAAGCTAACTGGCTGGGACATATTATGAGAAGGAATGGATTACTGAGTGATATCACCGAAGGCCAGGTTGAAGGAAAGAGAGGACTAGGAAGAAGATTGATACAGCTAACCGACGACCTTAAACAAGGAAAGAAGATGACGTTCCAGGAATTAAAGCGAGAAGCCGAGAATAGGGACAACTGGAGAGCTCTGTTTGGGCAGAGCAATGGACCTGTCGTAAGACAGAACACTTAATAATAATAATAATAATAATAAATTTCTTGTGGAATTTAATGCATTGAAGTGACTGATGATTAAAAAGTTTTTAATTTTAGGTGTCTGATAGTGCAAGTAATGAAATATTGAAGGTACACACGCAAAGTTTAATATGGAGATAAATCTTAAACATATTGTCTACATCATTACATTAATTTCAGGATACTTACTTTTTTGACAATAGTATTTCTTAGTTGTTTAATGGAAACTGATTTATGTTGCACATTCATCAAACATAGTCTTGAATTATTTTGGTGTTGCCCAATTATATTATTGCTGTCCTTACTATATGGACGTGATGTTAGCATTCATAATTCTGCAGTAGGTGTTGTAAAGCGATATTTATATTTTAATTTGATGCTTGCATGATTAGAGAATATTAGTATTTGAACTACGCAGTGGCCTGGAAGAGGGCTGTTCGTTAATTTAATGGTTTTAATAGGTCTCTGGTTGAAATGCCATTACACTACATTGAATGACGTAATCACTGCCTCATTTGTAATCGTTTCCACTTTGATAGGGACCGGCCATTATGTCATAAAATTCCATATATGTGTTTGAAGCAACTGAAAATGTTGAATGAGAAGAAGTAATTACTTAAGGACCCACAGACCAGCAAAGTTCTAATCAAAAAGTGACACAACCGTGTTGAGTAAGTCATCAGTTTCATGATTGCATATCAAGAAATATAATTCATGGATTGTTTTATGTGGCTAAGAGTAACTGATGAAGTCTTTCTTGCTGTGACCATTTCTGCGTGAATTTAGTTTATTGGTGTAGTAGTAGTGCATGCAGTTGAAGTAGCAGTGAGTAGCATGATTTGTGCTAATTTGAATTGCATGATGCAGAATTGTTGGTTGTGTGTAGGTAGATCATGTGTGAACATAAATTACGAATGTGCCATTTGCTATTGATAAACTGAAACAATATTTATATTTCTGCAGTTTTGTGTACTCTGAAATTTGTGCTAGAATGTATTTATTGAAATTCTGAAGAAATTGTTTTGTGGGGGGCTTGAAGTACTCTCGCACACGAGCATCGAAGTGCATGTTGAGAAAGGACGTATTGCGCTTCTGGATTGTGTTGGGCACTTTGTGCGGATGAGTTTTGTTTTGGAACGATGTCGCGGTGATCCTGCAGATGGGTAATGCGATTTGTATACCTTAATCCGTGCCTATGCTATGTTGAGCGCGATACACGTTACCTTTGCGATAAGAAGCGTTTGTATTTGATTTTGAAAACTGCCGTTGTTTGTCGCCGGATTGTTTCAGCTGCCAGTTGTGCGTTCTGGTGAAGAGATATCTTATATCCCAGGAAGACATTTTGATGTTGCTGTTTCAACTTGCTCCATGAAGAGTATGAAGCTGAGCTGCTCCATTATATTAAGCAATCGCTCATGTTCACTTTGTTCTTCATAAATGAAGATGGGTGATACGGGAATCAATTTGCTGTAACGGTCAAAATGACTTATGTACAAATATGTTCTCTGTAAGCTGAGGTGGGTGATATGTGACTGAATTTGGCGTAATACTAAAATGATGTATAAGTGTATTGTCTGTAATAATTTCCTGTATCTGGAATAACTTACTGATACTGGTGTTTCATGTTACAATGTGTATAAAGCGATGTAATGTGTTTTGCTTCTATAAAGAGTTAGGAACTTGGCCCTGTATAATGTATTTTAAAAAGGTTGTGTTTCTGTATTTATTTTGAAATGTGTGTGTCACTTCTGTGCTGGTTTGTACTGCTACTTGTGAAAATGTGTATAGCCAACAGTGAGATTAAATATTGCTGATGTTTTGATGTGTAATTCAGCACAAAATGAGACTATCTGTATGTTAATCACAAGAATTTTGTAGTACCTTGTTTGCCAGGAATGTAACCGTGTCATCCTGGAGGTGGCATAAATTGCCTTCTTTTTAATCCTGACATAAGGCATTGAAGTAGGGGAACCTGTATGGCAGTAAGTATGTAAATGTTTCAGAGTTTCTAATTGTAGTCTGCAATGTACATGTGCTGCTGGGATTTGAGAAGAAACTTTGAAATTTCTTGTAGTGCCCATTGTTATGGCACTGCCATTTTGAATCTCAGGTTTAGTGTGGTGAGAGTTATGCAACCTATCCTAAAGTTCTGTCCTTATATTAGTGATGAATGACAACAATTGCTCACTTGAAGTGCACTGCATTTGATGATGTGAGGGAAGAAAGAGAAAGTGATATGTAATGAATACAAAATAAATGGGAAATGATGATGGATACACAGATTGGAATATTATGCAGAATGAATGGCATTAAGGAAGTTTGTTAACAAAGATGTAGTAGGCTGTAAATATGTAAACATGTTTCAGTGATTTTAATATGAGTCTGTAATGCATAATTGTTGTATGTTTAGTATTGTGCCAAGTGTAAACTTTGAAATGCCTTGTAATGTTCATTGTTGTTTGATGTTGAAGTTTAATGTGGTAAGAGTCGTGCAACGTATCCTAAAAATCTGTCCTTTTGTAGGTGGCAAATAAAAAATATTGCTCCCTTGAAGTGAAGTACATTTGGGAAGGTAGGTACTGAATAACAATTAAATGAGATGTGATGTCTGATAAGTGGAGTAGAATATAATAGAGAATGAATGGCATTAAGAAAGTATGCTACGTATAGAGAGAGAGAGAGAAGTTCGGGCGCTTTCCCAATTGTTCTGGGTATCAGTTTTGAAACACAATTTTTCAGCAGTAAACTAATTAATGTCAAATAGCAATTAAAGAGTTTTCACTGTGCCATTTCTGCCTTTGTTCATGAACAGTTTTGTGCCTAGGGATTTTGTGAGTTGAGATTAGGGGTTAGTCAAAGTTAAGAGGAGTAAGTTTCTCCAGCCTTCACTGTTGTAAATTACTTGAAGTGATGGAAAAGATATCAGGGTGTGTGTGTGCTTTTTAGTGAAGAATAAATTTTTTCATATGTATGACATTACAAAGAACGCTGAGGAATATGAGTCCAGAATGTGTATTCAGAAACTGTGTAAGATGTGTTGGTTCAGATGAGAATTGAAAAGTGCTGATGTATATATTAAAAAGTACAAAAAATAAAAGAGTTTTGTATGTGAAAACATGTAAATTGAATGCTCTTAGGAATTAAAAATGGAAAAGAACAGAGAATGAAGCAGGAGTTGTAACCTTAATTAATTCATGGAGCCCGGGACCTTCTGAGAAGCGAGGAGTTAAGTTTCTCAGGCACTCAAGAAATTCCCCACATTTTATGGAACCTGAAGGTTCATTACTGTGTTCACAAGAGCTTGTCACTGGCCTGTTACCTGAATCCAGACCGCAACACTTCAACATATTTCTCTGACATCCATTTTAATATTATCTTCCCACTTACGTTTAGGTCTTCCCAGCGGTCTCTTTTGTTCTGATTTGCCCACCTAAATCCGGTATCCCATATGTGACCTGACCATCTAAATCCTTTACTCGATCAGTCTAATTATATTTGACAAAAAGTACAACAAAGAAGGTCCTCATTATGCAACTTTGACCAGTGTCATAGTAATTCATCCCTCTTAGGTGTAAATATTATCCTCCTCAGCACCCTGTTCTGAAAAACACTCGATCTGCGTCTTCCCGTTGGTGTCAGAGATCAATTGTTACACCTGTACATAACTACAGGTAAAGTATTATATTGTGGATCTTAAAATTTATGTTTTTAGACAGGCGATGAAAAGGCACAAAGTTGTGAATTGAATGGCAGCAGAAATTACCCAAATTGAAGGTGAATTTTTAGTGTCACTCCAAAATACTGAAATTCGCCACACACGTATGTTCTGATTTTGCCCTGCTTTCATGCTCTATGGTTCAAGATCAGGAATGACGTGTGATGTTGAAGGCTTGCAGTGTGTGTGTGTGTGTGTGTAGAGGAGCATGGAAGATGTCAGGAAGCACTGACGTCGAACAGGATGTTTGTGGATTGAAGAAGGAAAGAAACAGTGAGAGGTGAAGATTTAATTAGAGAAGAAAGAGATAATGAAATGATGGAGTAGGTAGAAAGAGTGAAAAGAGAAAACAAAAGGATGAGAGCAAAAGAAAATAGATTATAACGAAAATAGTATAAGATGGAAAATGATAGAAAATGATATAAAATGTTGAAAAATTATGCCAAAGAGTTTTTTTATTTTTTTTTTATTTTTTGAGAGTTTTCCCCCCCCACACACCCCATGCATTTAATTTTTGTTGATATTGCTGTGCTGGTGCTGCTGCTGCTGCTGCTGTTTAAATTTGAAAACATTGGATACATGGGGATTTGAACACAGAACACACATCATTATACACTACAACCTTAACCACTAGGCTACGAAGCTGTTGGCAGTTCACCGTTTAAAACTCCCTCATATCTTACATTGTGTAAGAGTTGCCTTGGAGTACATTATGAGGCAGATTGAAGCCGCAACTGGGCAGAGTCTCTGGTGGTCTAGTGGTTAAGACATGAGACTGTTAAGTTTAGGGTTCCAAGTGTTGGTGGTTCAAATCCACCAGCCTGCAATAGATTTATTTTTTTATTAAAACTCCCTCATATCTTACATTGTGTGAGAGTTGCCTTGGAGTACATTATGAGGCAGATTGAAGCGGCAACTGGGCAGAGTCTCTGGTAGTCTAGTGGTTAAGACATGAGACTGTTAAGTTTAGGGTTCCAAGTGTCGGTGGTTCAAATCCACCAACCTGCAATAGACTTTTTATTAATATAAGTTTTAAAACATGAGTAAGACACTCGACCAACCCCCCCCGAAGGGGGGGGTTGGTCGAGTGTCTTACTCATGTTTTAAAAACTTGACCAACCCCCCCCCCCGAAGGGGGGGGTTGGTTGCATTATAAAAACTTGAGTAAGATACTAAACCAACCCCCCCCGAAGGGGGGGGGTTGGTTTAGTATCTTACTCAAGTTTTTTAAAATGTTGAGTGACCTTGACCTTGACCTTGAATAAGTAGGTCAAGGTCACTCAACATTTTAAAATTTCAAGTTTTTTTAAAATGTTGAGTGACCTTGACCTTGACCTTGAATAAGTAGGTCAAGGTCACTCAACATTTTAAAAAACTTGAAATTTTAAAATGTTGAGTGACCTTGACCTACTTATTCAAGGTCAAGGTCAAGGTCACTCAACATTTTAAAAAAACTTGAAATTTTAAAATGTTGAGTGACCTTGACCTACTTATTCAAGGTCAAGGTCAAGGTCACTCAACATTTTAAAAAACTTGAGTAAGATACTAAACCAACCCCCCCCTTCGGGGGGGGGTTGGTTGCATTATAAAAACTTGACCAACCCCCCCCTTCGGGGGGGGTTGGTCAAGTTTTTAAAACATGAGTAAGACACTCGACCAACCCCCCCCTTCGGGGGGGGTTGGTCGAGTGTCTTACTCATGTTTTAAAACTTATATTAATAAAAAGTCTATTGCAGGTTGGTGGATTTGAACCACCGACACTTGGAACCCTAAACTTAACAGTCTCATGTCTTAACCACTAGACTACCAGAGACTCTGCCCAGTTGCCGCTTCAATCTGCCTCATAATGTACTCCAAGGCAACTCTCACACAATGTAAGATATGAGGGAGTTTTAATAAAAAAATAAATCTATTGCAGGCTGGTGGATTTGAACCACCAACACTTGGAACCCTAAACTTAACAGTCTCATGTCTTAACCACTAGACCACCAGAGACTCTGCCCAGTTGCGGCTTCAATCTGCCTCATAATGTACTCCAAGGCAACTCTTACACAATGTAAGATATGAGGGAGTTTTAAACGGTGAACTGCCAACAGCTTCGTAGCCTAGTGGTTAAGGTTGTAGTGTATAATGATGTGTGTTCTGTGTTCAAATCCCCATGTATCCAATGTTTTCAGATTTAAACAGCAGCAGCAGCAGCAGCACCAGCACAGCAATATCAACAAAAATTAAATGCATGGGGTGTGTGGGGGGGGAAAACTCTCAAAAAATAAAAAAAAAATAAAAAAACTCTTTGGCATAATTTTTCAACATTTTATATCATTTTCTATCATTTTCCATCTTATACTATTTTCGTTATAATCTATTTTCTTTTGCTCTCATCCTTTTGTTTTCTCTTTTCACTCTTTCTACCTACTCCATCATTTCATTATCTCTTTCTTCTCTAATTAAATCTTCACCTCTCACTGTTTCTTTCCTTCTTCAATCCACAAACATCCTGTTCGACGTCAGTGCTTCCTGACATCTTCCATGCTCCTCTACACACACACACACACACACTGCAAGCCTTCAACATCACACGTCATTCCTGATCTTGAACCATAGAGCATGAAAGCAGGGCAAAATCAGAACATACGTGTGTGGCGAATTTCAGTATTTTGGAGTGACACTAAAAATTCACCTTCAATTTGGGTAATTTCTGCTGCCATTCAATTCACAACTTTGTGCCTTTTCATCGCCTGTCTAAAAACATAAATTTTAAGATCCACAATATAATACTTTACCTGTAGTTATGTACAGGTGTAACAATTGATCTCTGACACCAACGGGAAGACGCAGATCGAGTGTTTTTCAGAACAGGGTGCTGAGGAGGATAATATTTACACCTAAGAGGGATGAATTACTATGACACTGGTCAAAGTTGCATAATGAGGACCTTCTTTGTTGTACTTTTTGTCAAATATAATTAGACTGATCGAGTAAAGGATTTAGATGGTCAGGTCACATATGGGATACCGGATTTAGGTGGGCAAATCAGAACAAAAGAGACCGCTGGGAAGACCTAAACGTAAGTGGGAAGATAATATTAAAATGGATGTCAGAGAAATATGTTGAAGTGTTGCGGTCTGGATTCAGGTAACAGGCCAGTGACAAGCTCTTGTGAACACAGTAATGAACCTTCAGGTTCCATAAAATGTGGGGAATTTCTTGAGTGCCTGAGAAACTTAACTCCTCGCTTCTCAGAAGGTCCCGGGCTCCATGAATTAATTAAGGTTACAACTCCTGCTTCATTCTCTGTTCTTTTCCATTTTTAATTCCTAAGAGCATTCAATTTACATGTTTTCACATACAAAACTCTTTTATTTTTTGTACTTTTTAATATATACATCAGCACTTTTCAATTCTCATCTGAACCAACACATCTTACACAGTTTCTGAATACACATTCTGGACTCATATTCCTCAGCGTTCTTTGTAATGTCATACATATGAAAAAATTTATTCTTCACTAAAAAGCACACACACACCCTGATATCTTTTCCATCACTTCAAGTAATTTACAACAGTGAAGGCTGGAGAAACTTACTCCTCTTAACTTTGACTAACCCCTAATCTCAACTCACAAAATCCCTAGGCACAAAACTGTTCATGAACAAAGGCAGAAATGGCACAGTGAAAACTCTTTAATTGCTATTTGACATTAATTAGTTTACTGCTGAAAAATTGTGTTTCAAAACTGATACCCAGAACAATTGGGAAAGCGCCCGAACTTCTCTCTCTCTCTCTATACGTAGCATACTTTCTTAATGCCATTCATTCTCTATTATATTCTACTCCACTTATCAGACATCACATCTCATTTAATTGTTATTCAGTACCTACCTTCCCAAATGTACTTCACTTCAAGGGAGCAATATTTTTTATTTGCCACCTACAAAAGGACAGATTTTTAGGATACGTTGCACGACTCTTACCACATTAAACTTCAACATCAAACAACAATGAACATTACAAGGCATTTCAAAGTTTACACTTGGCACAATACTAAACATACAACAATTATGCATTACAGACTCATATTAAAATCACTGAAACATGTTTACATATTTACAGCCTACTACATCTTTGTTAACAAACTTCCTTAATGCCATTCATTCTGCATAATATTCCAATCTGTGTATCCATCATCATTTCCCATTTATTTTGTATTCATTACATATCACTTTCTCTTTCTTCCCTCACATCATCAAATGCAGTGCACTTCAAGTGAGCAATTGTTGTCATTCATCACTAATATAAGGACAGAACTTTAGGATAGGTTGCATAACTCTCACCACACTAAACCTGAGATTCAAAATGGCAGTGCCATAACAATGGGCACTACAAGAAATTTCAAAGTTTCTTCTCAAATCCCAGCAGCACATGTACATTGCAGACTACAATTAGAAACTCTGAAACATTTACATACTTACTGCCATACAGGTTCCCCTACTTCAATGCCTTATGTCAGGATTAAAAAGAAGGCAATTTATGCCACCTCCAGGATGACACGGTTACATTCCTGGCAAACAAGGTACTACAAAATTCTTGTGATTAACATACAGATAGTCTCATTTTGTGCTGAATTACACATCAAAACATCAGCAATATTTAATCTCACTGTTGGCTATACACATTTTCACAAGTAGCAGTACAAACCAGCACAGAAGTGACACACACATTTCAAAATAAATACAGAAACACAACCTTTTTAAAATACATTATACAGGGCCAAGTTCCTAACTCTTTATAGAAGCAAAACACATTACATCGCTTTATACACATTGTAACATGAAACACCAGTATCAGTAAGTTATTCCAGATACAGGAAATTATTACAGACAATACACTTATACATCATTTTAGTATTACGCCAAATTCAGTCACATATCACCCACCTCAGCTTACAGAGAACATATTTGTACATAAGTCATTTTGACCGTTACAGCAAATTGATTCCCGTATCACCCATCTTCATTTATGAAGAACAAAGTGAACATGAGCGATTGCTTAATATAATGGAGCAGCTCAGCTTCATACTCTTCATGGAGCAAGTTGAAACAGCAACATCAAAATGTCTTCCTGGGATATAAGATATCTCTTCACCAGAACGCACAACTGGCAGCTGAAACAATCCGGCGACAAACAACGGCAGTTTTCAAAATCAAATACAAACGCTTCTTATCGCAAAGGTAACGTGTATCGCGCTCAACATAGCATAGGCACGGATTAAGGTATACAAATCGCATTACCCATCTGCAGGATCACCGCGACATCGTTCCAAAACAAAACTCATCCGCACAAAGTGCCCAACACAATCCAGAAGCGCAATACGTCCTTTCTCAACATGCACTTCGATGCTCGTGTGCGAGAGTACTTCAAGCCCCCCACAAAACAATTTCTTCAGAATTTCAATAAATACATTCTAGCACAAATTTCAGAGTACACAAAACTGCAGAAATATAAATATTGTTTCAGTTTATCAATAGCAAATGGCACATTCGTAATTTATGTTCACACATGATCTACCTACACACAACCAACAATTCTGCATCATGCAATTCAAATTAGCACAAATCATGCTACTCACTGCTACTTCAACTGCATGCACTACTACTACACCAATAAACTAAATTCACGCAGAAATGGTCACAGCAAGAAAGACTTCATCAGTTACTCTTAGCCACATAAAACAATCCATGAATTATATTTCTTGATATGCAATCATGAAACTGATGACTTACTCAACACGGTTGTGTCACTTTTTGATTAGAACTTTGCTGGTCTGTGGGTCCTTAAGTAATTACTTCTTCTCATTCAACATTTTCAGTTGCTTCAAACACATATATGGAATTTTATGACATAATGGCCGGTCCCTATCAAAGTGGAAACGATTACAAATGAGGCAGTGATTACGTCATTCAATGTAGTGTAATGGCATTTCAACCAGAGACCTATTAAAACCATTAAATTAACGAACAGCCCTCTTCCAGGCCACTGCGTAGTTCAAATACTAATATTCTCTAATCATGCAAGCATCAAATTAAAATATAAATATCGCTTTACAACACCTACTGCAGAATTATGAATGCTAACATCACGTCCATATAGTAAGGACAGCAATAATATAATTGGGCAACACCAAAATAATTCAAGACTATGTTTGATGAATGTGCAACATAAATCAGTTTCCATTAAACAACTAAGAAATACTATTGTCAAAAAAGTAAGTATCCTGAAATTAATGTAATGATGTAGACAATATGTTTAAGATTTATCTCCATATTAAACTTTGCGTGTGTACCTTCAATATTTCATTACTTGCACTATCAGACACCTAAAATTAAAAACTTTTTAATCATCAGTCACTTCAATGCATTAAATTCCACAAGAAATTTATTATTATTATTATTATTATTAAGTGTTCTGTCTTACGACAGGTCCATTGCTCTGCCCAAACAGAGCTCTCCAGTTGTCCCTATTCTCGGCTTCTCGCTTTAATTCCTGGAACGTCATCTTCTTTCCTTGTTTAAGGTCGTCGGTTAGCTGTATCAATCTTCTTCCTAGTCCTCTCTTTCCTTCAACCTGGCCTTCGGTGATATCACTCAGTAATCCATTCCTTCTCATAATATGTCCCAGCCAGTTAGCTTTTTACCAGATGAAAATTGCAATGGTTTCAATAATCTGTTAAAACTACAAGTTGCGAGTTTACAACCTTATCAGTTGTAAAAGATTGAGAAGTACAAGATACGCGCCACGCCTAATGGCTAATTGTCCATGAAAATTGGTGAATTCATTTGACTCCTGCAAGAGGGACAAACGCAGACTTCGCGGTGAACATGTAAGCCTCCTTTGTTTCCTTTCTGTGCCAGAAAGGAATGTGAGCTAACACGATACCAATAATTGAGGGGATAGAATGAAATCTCAGGATACACATAAACACTACAATGTCACATACCACAATATGTAGCTCAGTCACTGGCTGGACCACCAGTTTCATTCCCTCCAGAAGCGTGACCCATTTGGCCTTTCACTTCTTACGAAAAGCTTCTTCTCAGGGCAAGTTGGTTAGGGCCTGCAGCTGACCCCTCAGCTCCAAGTTGCGCAGGAGTAAAGAATGTCTCGTCTTCTTTTGTTCCTCCAAAATGTTTGCAGACTTCATGAATGGTATAACACAAAATCAGGGCTCAATTCTTGCACCCAAGCTGTGACACTTGGCCTTCACTTCTCTTTCACATCACAGATTATATTCTTCAGTCATTCACTGGTCTTCAGTCACCCGTTGTCCACTTGCATTATGCCCTGAACGTTGACTACCTGCCATTGGACAGCTTGGTCATCACTCATCTTTTTCTGCCCCGTTACATCCGTGACATCTGCGATGTCTGAACCATAGACAACTTGAAGTGCCCAATATGCAACTGCTGCCACCATGCCTCACACCCATAGGAACTCCACGACTGCACGAACCACATCTCGAGACGATGTTTCAAGGTGGGTGGCCCTTCTGTGTGGACACTGCCCCTGGAATTAGGAACATTTATGCAAGAAATTCTTCTTTGTGCATTGTATTATATAAAATATTGGTAAAAGATAGCTTGCCGGTGAAAATTCCAATATCAGAAACTTCTACAGCCATGACTAAAGGAGAACAAATATAATAATTAATCCAAGTACATTAGAAGATATTATGAACATTATTAGTGAAAATTATTTCGATTATTTATGGTGTATGTATCAGTTTCATGAAACATATGCAAATACAGCAATAGGATTAGTAATATTAAAATTCCTTCTTGGTCTTCCTCCATTATTTTCTCGTGGTGGAAACCAACCCAACACTTCGTTCACACATAGTTCAGACAAGTCTGTAACACATCAGTTATTTTGACTTTATACCAGAACAAACAGAGTAGCTAAACTGATACCCTTTCTCTGATCACACGCTTTTGAATTTCATCTCGCATTGGTAGCAGTACTGATATTAAGAGAAGGCAATTTTAGTTCTAAACACTTGAACTCAGTCATTAATGCAGGAGATGCAACAAGAACACACATCTATGTCCTATGTTTCTCCTTATGATACTAGGAATACACATGAATGTCAGGTGTAACAAAGTTGTTCCTGCATTTATTTTAGGATGGATGTCACCTAAAAATATCTTCAATAACTACACAACCTTCATTGATACACTACATTCTGTATGAACCTTGTATAATACCATTGTTAAATGTATATGTACATGTATAAATGAATATTGTTAAATTTCATGAAACATTGAAAAGTAGCATGTGCTCATTAATATTAAAATTCTCCACCCATCCACTGACCTTCCAGTCGTCTCCCTGCCACTATCCTGGACCTCTTCTATCCCTCCACCTCTTGATGGTCTTCCTGGTAGCAAACAACCCAGCACTTCCTTCAGACATACATTGGATATGGCTGTAACATATCAATTGGTTTGTCTCCATGAACGGAATTTTTCAAAACTAATTCCTCTCCTCTTATTACAGGCTTTGGGATTTTGTCTTCACTTGAAACTTTGGCTGATCATCAAGAAAGCAATTTTAACTTATTACACTTACTCCTAACTACTTGAATGTGTCCTTCATTCAGGAGACAAGACAAAAATACTTGTGGCACTAGAAATAAAGCATCCTTTACATCAGACCATTGAATGGTGAGTATACCAAACATTTTTGTAAGTTTCAAACTTTTCTTTGTAGCTAAACTGAGTTTATTGATACACTACATTTGATAAGAATTTCGTATACTAAAAGAATGTCTCCTAAAGTTAAAGCACAGGCTTAAGTGAATTCTATACATTACCCACGTACTGTCTCACTTTCTATGCCTTTTGTGGTTGCTATGGCATTTGAGTAGCTGATTTTGAATGACTGCCTCTGGAAGAAAAAATTTAATTCATCACAATATGTCCTTTACACACAGGAACACTACCTAAGGTGGGAATCTGAACTCATGCTTTAAAAAAGGCCCATGGGGAATAAAATGCGAATAGTACTAATTTAGGACCACCTACAAAAATGATCTACCAGGCGATCTCTACTTTCTTCACACATCCTGCTTCAAAAGCTCCCACTGACTCCAAAGGCTTTCAAATTCTTGAGGGGGGAGGGCTCATTGTAGTAGCAAATCCACTTCATGTTCCACTATGCACACTCACCAGTCACTTCTGATTGGTTGCCTCTTCCTAGCAGACAGGCCCCACCATCGTTCGCAAATACCCATCAACATGGCCTGATGTCGGAATCCCTGAAATACTTTCAAAACAGCCCCAGGCAAAGAATATGTCCTGTGTGCGTCAATACAGCAGCTTTAGTATGACAGCTTGGAGCACAAAAAATATAAAATGCATAAAAGAGTACAAATAACAAGACAACATCAAAAGGAATTACACTCAATGTAAATAAGGGAACATTTTCATAGTAAGAATATAATTAATATCAATTTTACTCTGTTCACATTTAATTAACAGAAGCAAGAAATGCAATATGAACATGCAATGAATATACCATATCAAAATATTGGAATTTAAACAACAATACACGTAAAAAAAGTACACAGTTAAATAAGCAATACATACAACAAATTTGAATACATATTTATGTACAGAACAGCAAAGAACAGAACGCCCAGAAAGCAAATGATAATGGCCCGATGGCATTTTTGCACTGAAACACATGAACACAAGAATTAGATCAGGATTCCTTGAAGCCTATTTAAAATGCATATACTGTAACCTCTCTTCTACAGTGCTCCATGGCTCCCACCAACATCAAGGCTCTCTGCCCCACATTCTGGAACAAAAATTACACTCATCACAGAAATCAACCCATTTCATATTCCACCAGGCATGCTCATTTTCTGCCACTTCAGACTGGTTGCCTTGGAAACGCCAATAAATGTGGCCGGCCTATGAGGGAACTCCTGAAATCAAGGTTTTAAAACACTCCCAGACAAACATATCTCGTGTGCATCGAGATATTAGCCTCAAGATGAAACTTGTGTTATAATTGGCATGAAATAATACAACAGAATCAGCACACGCATATCAAATTCAAAGAAATTCAAACAAAGGAAGAGAAACGTCAAAATGAAGTACACTCAACATATACATGTAATATAAATAAGCCCAGCATTTGCATGGTAAGAATATAATTAATGTCAATTTTAATTAATTTTACTTTGTATCACAATTAATGGGGAATTAGAGAAGCAAGAAATGCAATGTGAACATACAAAAAAATTAGGATTGAAATAATAAGTGTACAAATAACAGCACAATAAATAACACGTACAACAAATTTGAATACACATTTAAGTACACAACAGCAGAACACAGAATGCCCAGAAAGCAAATGATAATGGCCCGATGGCATGTTTGCACTGAAACACATGAACACAAGAATTAGATCAGGTTTCTTCGAAGCCTCGTAGTAACAAGTACTGTAACCTCTCTTCTCTAGTATTTCATGGCTCCCTGAAACTTCAAAGCTCCTGCATAACATTCTGAAGCAAAAATTACACTCGTCACAGAAACAGGTCACTTTGCATTCCACCTGGCATGCTCATTTCCCTCTCAATTCAGATTGGTTGCCTCTTCCCAGCAGATGGGAAAACATCAACAGGCAGATGTGGTACAGATTACATATCTGCAATGGACACATAGAAAATTGTATTTTATGAACAATTAACAGGAAGTTTAATCAATTTTATACAACAATTGAGCAGTGAAAAAAACGACAAAAATTCAACATGAACACACACATCATTGCAACAGATGGGACAATTAAAAAATTTAAATTAAAATAGGCCATACATATTAACTCAATGGCATAAATGAGATGTGTACAAACATAACCTTCAATAAATATCTGTACTTTAACAGGTATAGAGCAGCACAGCACTTGGGAAAATATAAAGAAAATGTGATGTAAAATAATATGCAGCGTACGCACAACACATACAAGTGGAATAATCTATAATTAAGAGCATGTTTAAAGTATTCTGTCACATTTCAATAATGTGGGAGTACATAACAAAGAAATGCAATATGAGCATGTATCAATCGACAAATAGGCCAATTCATAACGTCACATATTCTGCATGCATAAACAACAGAATTTCGTAAAAAATACACAACCAGCCTGAGTATATTTTCAGTTGGAGAAAAGCACAAAAATTAGTAATTAAAGAAAGCAAACAATGGCACATGTGGACTGAAGCATGTAAATAAATGGGCATGGGCTTCAAGTGACCATTAACTGATCTTTTGTGCTTCATTTTCTTCTAACCTACCAGCAGCCCCCAGCCAAGATCTCATGACAATCGTCCGATTTCGCTAAATGACTGACAGATGTCAAAATCATGAAAAGCTCTTTATTAAAGAGCTTTCATTGGTGGCCATGATCATGGCCTCCCTGTAGACCCCTGGGTCGATCTAGAGGATTGACCTCTTTACTTGGGGTATTGCCCTTCGACCTGGGCCTTGTAAGCACCCTGGTCAGAGCCTCCTTAAACTTGGGTAGTGTCATGTACCCCAGTTTTCATATGCCCCTGGTACCATCTTGGCTCTCTCTGGCATTCCAGACATGCAGTCTGTGCCAAATGTTGCCTGTCGACCAGAAGGCCACAAGGCTATAAACTGTTTATCACATTCTTCCATGGGTCTGCTGCAAATGCCAGCTCTCTGTGGTGGTATGCCAGAAATACTGACTCCCTGCTGAGAATGACCAGCTTTAAAATGGAGACTCCATATCACAGAACTTTTCTGGTAGTTTTCTGACAACTGGTGGGCTTCTGCCTCCGGTTGTCTTTTAAACTTTCCCAGGCTGGCTGATACTGAGAGCAGACCAAGGCGGCAGTGCCCTGAAGGGATCCTTTGGGCCATGCAGCCCTCAGCACGATACCTCACACCTTGGCTTCGGTGGACCAGAGCCCTGTTAGCCGTCCGAGGACGTTACCCCCCTCCGCGACGTGGACGCCAAGGGTTGGATTTTGGAGGGGACTAAAGCATGTAGAAGACCAATATTAATCCTCGCTTCTTGGAAGTCTATAAAAAGCTTAATACTGTTACCGATTTTGTCCAATACTTCATGATTATTTCCAAGTCCATGCCTCCATAATCAGAACACATGCAGGTGGTAAATCAGTTCTACTAGAACGTGACAGCAGTCCCCTTGAAACATCTCTATTTGTGGACTTCTCTAGTGGCCCTACGCCACGTGTTGGAACGCGTCATATTCAAAAGAGGCCCACGTCACGAAAAATGTTCCCGAATATTTCCATCGCGTTAAATCCAAACAATACGAGTCATTATCAGAACTGACCTTATTTATATTCCTCTGCCTTTATTTCTTAACCAACATCCTTATTGCGTCTTGCACAGCTTTTGTGCTCGTCTCTTTTACGGGACCTCTCTTTTCGCTCTGCAATACAGGCCGGAAGCTCCATTCGATTCCAGTACCCTCTCGGATTTTGTTCGCGTATATTCTAAAGCAAGATTTAAAAACAGTGGCAATGAAACATGTCCTAGTCTCAGACTATTCTGAATAGGAAACTCAGAGCGCAATTTCTGATTTTTCGGGACATTTTTGACAAGTTTAATCGGTACGGTATACCACATTTCATGAAAATATTGTACAATACGTTTCCACAGAACTACGGCCTTTCCTTACGCCAGCTGCCCCATTGAAACCCAATCTCTCGCCTAGTTAGACGATTAACTTCGACTACGTCGAAATTCATGCTGACGACCACCGACAATCTTTTTGTATAGTTAAACGTCTTATTACTCGATAGTTACAAGTTTATTCGCGTCTTTTTAAAGAGACACAATTAAATTATGCTATTTTCACTACACAGCAATTATTTCTTATTCGAATTATAATTTAGTTGATCGCTCAATGCTTATTTCTACCTCATGTTTGTATTAGTTCTGCCGCAATTTGATCAATACCGTTTCATACTTCCGACAATCGCCAACTTAAAACAACTATATTCACTTACTAGTGGCTATTTGCAACGTCACCAACCACATGCAGATTTAATGAAGTACATTTTATAATTACTCAAAATATTGCGGTAATCTACATATAGACTGCATTCTTTACTAAACTACTTCTAAATCAGCATGTTTCTACACACCTCTCTAATATGTCTGTTGCTCTAAGACCATTAATTGCATAATTAACTAAACGTTATAAAAATCACAAACAGTATTAAAAAAGAATGATAAAACAAGATTACACTGATACGTCTTTAGAGTTGAAAATAATTTACTCGAAACTAACAAATAGAGGTCATAGTAAAGTATAAGCAGCATTTAACAAGAAAACACTACGAAAAAGCGAAACATTTCCTTACTTACAGAATCTACGTTGCCTGCACCAGTGCCAAGAGCAGAATGAAGAACCAGGCCTCTAAAAAAATGACGGTAAACCGGTCTAACAAGAACGGGGTTGAAAGTCGTTGTTGTTCATGATGGGGGCGGAAGGAAAAAGGGGGGGTAGGGACCAAAGGGTAGCATAACAGAAAGAATGACAATGCACAGGGTGCATGTAAAGTCTCGCCACCCAAAATAAATTTTCCTGTATCATCAACAATGTTTAACTTCGCCCTCGAAGCCGAGAGACAATAATCCGCGTCGTATTTTCAAGGTATTCCAACGTTTCGACAAATAATGCAGTCGTCATCTTCGGGATGGATGTATTGGGGGGGGGGGGGCTGTGTCTTTTCTGGCGTTATAAGAATAGCAGTGCTGTTTTATAAACAAGAACACGTTGCCTTCCTCACAGACGTTGATAGATGACCTCTTAAGGTACAATTTGGCTGCACGCGACAAGAGACAAGCGACCGAGGCAGGCGACATAGACGGGAGACGGACACATCGCAGCTTGTCGCAACACACTTTTGAGGTGACGACCGAGACATGCGGCAAAGTGTTTGTTTTCTTTGTTTTGTTGAGACATATACGCGCACATATTCTGTGAAAAATGAGTACAAAAATGCTTCTAAAAAGGTTACTCGAAGAATAAGAAGAAGATTGTGTGTTGCTGTGATATTTATTGCGAAAGAAACAAAGAAAACCTATGAGTTCAATATTCAAAACCAGACGCGAAGAAGGATCTTTCTGTCGGTGGTCAGTGGTCGGTTTTCTGCTACTAATTCTACCAATTGCTCATCTTGGTCACCAGTAAATTTAATTTCTGCCATTATTTTACTCAACAACACACGTGCTGCCTGAGCCCGTCGCGAGACACTACTGGTCCGAGAGCGGTCTCCTGTGCTTTGTCTCTGTCGCCTGTCTTTGTCTCGCGCTCGTAATTGTACTTCATACGATTGTACAGAGAGCAGACAGGAAGCGACCAGTCTCGGTCTCGTAACTCTGTCGCCTGTCTCGGTCGCTTGTCTCTGTCGCGTGCAGCCAAATTGTGCCTTAATCATCATAACCCAGAAGACCGCGTAAATGGAAGATCATGCCTGAAATTCTTAAAGACTTCCAAGAGGGGGCCCATACCGATAAAATGGCAAATTATTAAGATGGTTCTTTTGGGACGTTCTGTCTTCTTTATACCAGCCGCCATGAGAACATGAAAGCTCACCCATGGCATTATGTTTTACCCTGGGATTGCGGGACTTTGTATGCAGCCTGTAGAACACGAGCGAGCACAGCGGCTGATAAGCAGAGGTCATACGGCATATACACGCTTCGACACAGCTGGGGAAAATGGGGACGTTTTCTTTCTTTGTTTTTCGTGAACAATTATGTGGCCGGAATCGAAAGGGGCTACATTTTTTTATATAAATTTCACAAATGGTGTGGCCACAGAAAACAAGCATCATAATCATCATCTGCAGACTAAGCTAAATAACATCTTCTTGGGTAATCAGCAGCGTCAAATGCTTACACGAAGAGACCAACGTTTCTGGAACCATCTCTGCCCCCATCATGTCACATCGGAACTCTTAATGATGGGGCCAGTTATATATGGCACGGCAGTTCACTTATATTTACGTTAGTTCATGTCTTTGCCAATAGAGGGCGAAGCTGGTTACCTAGCTTTGAGTTATGAAACATGACGTTTAGACAATGACAAGATAAACATTAAAATGATTACGAATTTTGACATGTTTTAATCTGGATGAAGCCATTTCATTGGTATATTGTGCAGCAATAATGGTTGGGTTTCTTGATATCGCATCCCGAGCATGAATAGATCTGAAATGTGGTGCTGGGACCTTAAAATTGAGTTGTATGTTTTTTATCTCCCCCATCCGCACCACAAATTCCGCCCATCTCATTCCATTGATTTGATCGTTTTCATACAATCAACAGTACTCACAAGTGATATGAGATTGTGGCAGAACTACAGGCTAAGACGTGCCTTTGCAAAGATATGCAAGACTGTGCAGTTTCATAGATTATACTCTCCTACGAATTTCCTTCTTCAGCTCAACCTGCTGAAATATTTAGTTCAAGGGCAGAAGGGAAGTTGTGGATTGCATTTCTCTCACTCGGGACAGAGATTGGCGGTGGCCGCTTGTGAACACAGTAATTAACCTTTAGGTTCAATAGAAGGCATGAAATAGCGTAACTAATTGAGCATATTATTATCTTCCCAAGAAGTACTTTGGTCCATTTAGATACCTAGTTAGGCATGTACTTTAACTGTGACCTCAAAATCATACAGTAGCACATATTAATTTCTGCCGTAATGGCCAACTGTCAGGAAGGAACTCATTTCACTGGACTTGTAAAGTTACAAGCAAATAGCATAAGGGCAATGCACATTCTCACAACTTGCCAACGTGAAAATTCATAAAAACCTCAATAATTACAATTTTCCTGTCACTTTGTCCTCTACAATTTTTTCCTTTATTTTCACTTCTGGTCTCAATCTAAAGAACAAAATCATTTTGCAAAACATAGAAATGTGACTCGGTTGTCTAATCCGCTACTTAAATACGAAACATTAAAATATACACAACTACAATTTTACATGTTGTTTTATATGAGTGTGAAACTTGGTCTCTCAGATGAAGAAAATAAAACAGATTGAGCCTGTCTGAGAATAGGGAACATTCAGACTTAAGAAGTAGAAAGAAATAGGAGAGTGGAAAAACTGCATAATGAGGAGTTTCAACTTGTACGACTCAGCAACAGATTAAATTATGTGAGTCATGTTCACCTACAAATGTGCTTGAATATAATTAATATAATTACATACATTTTAAATGTTATAGATTAAAATAATATCTACAATTATATATTAACGTTCACAGTATTACAGTTGAATAACGTGAATATGCATGTGGATTCCTGATGGATGACTCCGCCTTTGACCGACTCAAGCTTTGGATTAATACTATAAGCTTCACTTGAACTTTATACATCTCATATTATTAGATAACATCCTCTAATCAAGTTAAGACTGAGTATGGCCACTCGGCAAATATTTTGTCGAACCAGCTGATGGAATTCTTATACTGCAAGCAAGCCACATCTAAAGAGTCTATGTCTATGAAAAAATCAGCACAGGTGTCAAAGGGCAAAGACTTTCCCGCAGAAAATTCTGGAGGTCGGCAGGAGGGAAAACCAGAGGCAGTAACAGCGACAGGTGGGAATGAGGGTCATTCGGGACTCCAGTCTCTTGTACGCTGGCAATATTTTAGGCAAAGAGAAACGAGGCTGCATCGAATGTAGGTAAGGTGAAGCGTATTAAGGCTGAAGGGCGCTGTTTTTAACCTTGTGTGTACATAAAACAGCGCATTCCAAGAATCTGTGGCATTCTAGAAAGCGACGCTAAATGGGTAGGCATATTAATTACCAGTAGTGTTTCAATAAGTCAGCGCACAAAACGATCACTTCATGTACATTTTAAAATACCGTCCTTAGTCAAGCTTTGAAATTATGTTGGTTCATGCCCATATTTATAGCTACATGGAACAAAGAGTTTTATCTGGAAGGCTTAGACGCACTATGATGGATGTTCAAACAAATACAAACTGAGGGCAAGACTTTGAATTCTTTTATGCTGAAGCTACAGCGCTGTATTCATTCTTATTTTGATTGAGAAAAATCACACTCGTCCTCATATGTACCGGGCAACTTTCATAATTTTTAATTAATATGCTCGTTCTCTAAGAAACATAGGACCGCATGAAATACATTTCAAATAATGTCTTGTTGCCTAAGTACGGTGTGTAAGGGGAGTGCGGGCAAAGCTCCACACATTACAGACTTCTGTACTAGATGGAACTTTGTGGCTACATTGCCCCCTTGTAATCACCGGGTATGAGATTGGATTGCTCGGAGAGTCATCTGGACGCAGTGGCGTTAAAATATACCGCCCCTGCAGTGAGTCAATCTCGGTCATCCAACCCGTAATTCAGTGAGCTACAACTGCACAATAATTACGTTTTTAATAAGTGGCCTGATGTTAGTTTAAACGAACGAAACATTCAATTTGTAAGATGTTACTGTGGCCAACAGAATATTTTACTACATCCATGAAAAAAATAAGCTTCGAAATAATGTTATATTTCAAGGTTTTGTGGGCCATCGAAAAATACATCTTATTTAGCAGGTCGCTAGTAATGGGGGGGGGGGACAGAAATTTTGGTCTCTCACCCTAAGGGAGGAACACAGAGAGTGTTTGAGAATAGAGTATTTGGAACTAAGAGGAGGTATAAGTCAATGTCGGTGGAATGTAGCCTACCGTCAGATTTCAAAGAAGACCCGGCTTAGTGAAATTAAGGGTTACTTTAAATTATCTGGACCACTGTTCAAGCTCTGGACGCTGGATATACTATTCACGTAACTATAAAAAGGAAGTCAGATTATCCTCGAACTCATGATGTACTGTGCGACTCCTCAGAAGGTTACGTATATCTGATTCGGAGATAAGTAAACATGCGATGCATTTGGATCTACTAGTCACCGCGTACATCACCACTCCAGCAGCACTGCAGTGATCACTCCTGGAGAAGTGCATCCAGAACTGAACTCACGGTTTCATCTGCAGGCCGTCAGACTGAGCAAATAAAACACACGACCCGCGTTTAATTTCGAATGCGCGCCAAATCTCCAGGTAGTTAAAAGCAACATTAACAATTAACAAGTTAGGAACGTACTCACAGCTAACAATTCTGAAACGTTCGCCAGAATCTAAACTTTGACCTTTGAGAATGACGCCAGTGACGCTAGAGTTTCCTGGGGTCAATTAACTTTAACCCTACCTCCAATAGTAGTTACCCCTTGTCACCTGCCCTCAAATTCCGATTTCGCCTCCCCCCCCATACAAGAAATGGGTTTGTCTTTAGACATTCATTAATATTGCAAAAAATGTAACGCAGTCTCATAGGATGTAAAGGAGAGAGAATTTAATGACATTTATATACTAAATCAAAATCTAAATGACTTGATGTAATAATTCAGAAAAAGAAACGTTCTAATTATTTATGCTTCGAGTTACTAGGACATCGATTGTAGAATGTGAAGTGGATCGGATTGAATGTGTTGAGGATAAGGAACAATGGGGGGGGGGGGCATTTTTAAACATGGTGAGGTACCTGCGGGCCCGTTGAATGCAAAAAAAATTCTGGGCAATTGAACAAGCGTCATAGTTTATAACGATGACACCGCACCAACTAGTTACTTGATAATTCGTGGCCCTAATCATTCCAACATGGTATTTAGATTTTAACCCATTGCAGTATGGAAACCGAAAGTCGCGGCCCTAGTGATTAACACTCCAGCTTCGTATTCGGGGCGTGCAGAGATCACACCTTGGCCCAGAAACTGGCTCTTCTGTGTTTCGTTTCATCCTCAGGTTAGGCCACGACGACTTCCTCCCACATCGTTTGCAATTCATCAATAATCATATAAATCGACGCCAAGTTACTAACACAAGTAAATAAATTAAAACAGTCCGAAACGTTCTTGCGTGGGATCAAATGTAGGCTAATTTTCGTGAGAAGTTTTGTTGGTAACTTATTAACTGTCAATGTAGTTCCGCAACAGTTACATTAACACTTTCTCTTAATTTAAGTAGTTACAAAATGCTATTGTAATTAGCTGCAGTCGATGAAATAAGTGAAACTTTAGAAAATAAAAACTACATACGTAAGTTACATCTTCAAACAGCAAAGTGACAAGAGTATTGGCAAATATACGTTTATACGAGAGTCTGTTACGAAAGCTCTCAATAGTGGTCTGAACGTTGAAGAGGGGTGCTTACAGGACTCCAGAGCCTTAAAAGCGGTTACTGGCTTCAACAGGAGACGATCCGGTATGTCCGGATGGCTTGGACTTGGAAGGCCCTCAGCAAGTTGCCGTCGCCGCCATCTTGCGAGCAACTCGTCTTTGAAACCAACTGCGCACGCGCAGAGGAAGAAAGTTGATACTTTTTTATTTTCTCTAAGAACTGTTTCAGCAGCCACCAAGGCAAAGCAGTTTCTGGCTGTTAGTAGATAATAGTAATTTGTAGTGTCAATGACGAGTGACTGTCAGTTGTTCATTTGGTAAAGAAACTTGTGTTTGGTTAAGTGCGTTCACGTTTTATTTTCCTTCTGCATTGTAATATAAACTGTGGTATTCTTAAATCCTCTTACTTCGAGATGTCATACCTGGGACATTAGAACGTGTAAGTGAATTTACATTACATTAATTTTGTATTTGCAAACCGATTATACGAATTTTATATTGATAATGTTCTGTTTCTTGCATACTCTAACAAGAATTTTTTTCCTGTATTTGAAGGAGATGTGAGTTAGGCATTTATTGTTCTTAATATTTGCGGCAGCGGCACATACCGTGTGTTTGTACGACACAGACATCGATGTTCATGCTCCAGGTTTACTATTTTGAAGTCGACGTGAGTTTACGTTTTTACACAACTAAAACATTTACTGATTTGTAAATACCTAAAAATATATATTTTCGTAATTTGTAAATACAATCTGCCATAATATACTGTAAATTTATAATTATTAAAATATTTATTATATATAATCACAATATGACGCATTTACAATATCTTGTAAATTTATAAGTTTTGCATACCGAAACGTTCAATTTTTTTTTGTTCTTGTGGCTGCAGAAGGCAGACTGTAATTGCTTTGTACAGAAAAGTTTTATAATTGACAATATATGGTACTTCACAATGTTATTTTTATTTCGTAAGTTGTATTATGTAGACTATTACATCACGTGTACAATTTCAAAGTCTCTCATTTGTTAGCATATTTATCAGCTACTCTATATCTGTTTCATTATAATGTAGTTCATAGATCTATCTAATTGCGTTGAGTGGCCGATCGACTGATGTCTTAATAAATGACCCATGCAATATATACGTATAATGTCAATATGCACTATTTTCAGGGATAAAGGTTCAGATCCTTATTCCAGCACCAATACGATTAAGATATTTAAAAATGTACGACGAATAGATATCGTACTTGACATTGTGAACGATGCTTTAATTTCCAGGATCACACCCGCGATTTTTTTAAAAAAAATTAGATGTATGTATTTTGTAGATTTGTGTGGTATAATATACTTTTTATATAGTTTATATTTGTTTTATGAAACAGTAAATACAATCAGTGTGTTATTTAAATTTGATGGCGTCCAAGAATCGATATCGCGTTTTTTTAACCCATTACTAAATATAGGGTAACTCTCGATGGCGTCTTAAAATCGAAATATGGAAATGCTGTATTATTAAAAATTACATTAAGAAAGAATATAAGAGCAAATTCAATTCCGAAAATGTTAGCAGCCAGAATCCTTTATCTTCCCATTCTCTGAGTAAAATGCAAAGATTAAAATAACAAAATGTTACCTGATATTTTGTATGTTAAACTACATCCTTCACCCTACAGGAATAACACAGAATATGGGGACCTAAGAGATAGCAAGCAACAGAAGTTAGGAGAATTCTTTTTAAGTGCAGGAGTTTAATAATTTGTTCTATTCGCCAAATATATTTAAGAAGATGAAATGAAGAAGGATGAGAATAGCAGAAAGTGTAGCACGCATGGAGGAGATGAAAAATTCATTCAAAAATTTATCTTAAGATCTCGAGGAAAGAGGCCACCAACGCGTATATGCGAGTATAATATTGATACGGAAACTTGGTTTGTGTGGCTCAGGACACAGGAAAGTCGTGGGCTCTTGTGGGCACTATACTTAAACCTTCTGGTTCCATAAAAGTGGTAAAAATCAGCTTCTCAAGGAGGGTTCTTCCATGAAATTAGTCATTAAGTAATACAACATGGACAACAACTAACGAGTTACATGACAGAGGTACAAATCCTTTTGGAATGACACAGAAGTACAACCGTGAGCTAATTTCATAACCTCAAAGACGATTGGGCAGACATGAAATATTAAAATCCTTGGTTTGAGATAAGCAGTCCACAGGAAGAATAATACTACTGTCGTGGAAGTCAACAATGTAAATATGGTGATATAATAGGAAGGACAAAATCATGTGGAAAACTGTGGATTCGATATGGAGGCAGGGGCTAAACGTACAGGTGAAGTTCCCACTCACTTCCGCCGGAAACAACACGTAACGCAGTAGGGAGAAATAACGCGCTGCTTAAACGCAATTAGCAAGTGCAGGGAAACTTCAGTGGCTCGATCGACAATCAGAGGTCACTGTACTGTGTTGTGAAGAAGTGCGGAATCAGGGTTGGCACCTTTTCAAATCCACGATGGTCAAAGTCAGGGCTGCCAACTTTCGAAAAACTCTTTTCTGGACACACAACTTGATGTTGTGGCCAAATGGTTAGCACTCCCACTTTCTATTCTGAGGCTCGGGGTTCGAATCTCGTCCCGCAGACCGGTTATCCTGACTGAGGCTTCTCGTACTTTTCGTCAGTCCAGTCAGGCACTTTCTAGGATAGTATCTGAAATTATACTACGGTCGATTCCTTGCATACCTTCTCCTGTTCATTAATCGCCCTGTAATTCGACGCTACTTAGTCTGAAACTAACTAACTAACTAACTAGATGGATTACCGAACCCGAAGGTTCATCACCGAATTAACCAAAGCCCTCCACCGGACCCTGTCCTGGGCCAACAAAACCCAGTCTCCTTCAACTCCAATCTCCCTTAGATCCCGCCTGAGATTATCCTCCCATCTACGTCTAGGTCTCCCCAGCGGTCTCTTCCCTTCAGGCTTCCCAACCAACACCTGGTGTACACCTCTTGTGCTATCCATGCGTGCTACATGCCCCGTCCATCTCATTCTTCTCGACTTAATCACCCTGAAAATACTGGGGGAGCAGTACAGATAAGCTCATCATTATGCAGTTTTCTCCACGCCCCATCGTCTTCCCTCTTAGGCCCAAATATCCTCCTCAACACTTATTCTCAAACACCTGTAATTTATGTTCCTTCCTCAGAATGAGAGACCATGTTTCGCACCCATACAAAACAACAGGCAAAATTATTTTTTATACTTTAATTTTCAGGTTCTTAGAAATCAGACGGGAAGACAAAATATTTTGAACTGAGAAGTAGCAAGCATTTTCGGAATTTAGTCTCCTCCTAACTTCCTCATGAGTATCATTTTGATTTGTTATTGTTGTTCCTCTTAGTCTGAAACAGTGTCATTAAATAAACCACTAACGTGTAAACACGAAATTCACACAGCATGCTAATTGGGGACCTAGGTGCACATAAGAGGATAATATTAACAACGAACAGCGTGTGGGCCTGTGCGGGTCTAATGACAAGCTCTCGTGACCGAGGCGCGTTCCGTACAAGCCGATTAACTTCTTATCAGCTGAGCAACTATTAGTTTATTCTTAAGAACTGTGCTCTGATGTTTGTTATGCGTTCAGCTAAATGGATTTTAAACGTACGTAGCCTGGCACTCAGAAAATCACGTTCCACTTATTGTAGAATATTTTGTAAATAAACGAAGTAAACCGTTGGAGTGGTGCATGTCAAAATATGTAGAACCTAAAGGGTTGGCACTGCTTATAAATTCTGTAAGACTTAAACGCAATTCTGAAAGAACATCTGTTCCGTTGCATGCAGTCTGGCTCTCAAAGTTCAGGAATCAAGGCCGCCTGACAGATCGTTTACACGAGAACACGAGGAAATGATAGTTTCTCAGCACCCGAAGGTGCGCTCGACCTGGTGGACCAGTCTGCCCGCCTGTCGAGAGGTCCTTGCTCTCTGTGTGGCACCTGTTCAAGTCCGGACGCGCCACGCCTTGCTGATCACCAATATCAGGGTGACACGAGGCATGTCTGAACAGCACCCTAACACTAAAACCCTCGTAAACATAAAAGTACATAAAATTAATTTCGCCTGTTTTTATATGGCTGTGAATCCAGAGAAAAACAGAACAATTTCTCGAGAAGGACTCTCCTCCATGGGTCAGGTAGCTCACGTAATACTTGAAAGATTAAAGAGGAAGCCACAGGCAATGCAGACTGAACTCTGTTTGGGGTTATTATCCGCATTTAACAATTTCGTGTTCCTGGTCTCCGCTCGCCGGCCTAGAACAGCGAATACTGCTTACGTCGTGCCTGTCCTATGCTTCATCTTCGAGTGTACTCCTCGAATGAAAGTTCACACTATGAGTTGAAGGGTGGTTTTCAATTTGGAACACATTGGTTTTATAAAAGTACCGGTTACCATTAATTTATGCGAATTCCAAATCTAACTTTACGTATAAATACCAGTATATTCTTTTTAAACCAACTCAAAGAATCTAATCTTGTACACAACACGAAATGCAGGCCAAGCATTAACATCTACCACTTTAACCCAAAACATTTTTCTTGATATAATGAATATTAAATTAGCCAAAAGTAGAAATAAATTAAAACTCCCCGTAGCGTAATATACAGTGTGATAAGTTTCGAAGTAACATATTTGTGTTTGCAGTAAAAGAATACGAAAGCCAATGAGTTAGGCTATCAGAAGGCATTAGAAGCATGAATACACACCTTGCAACTCTCGTTAAACAAATTAAGCGTTTGAAGCTTTGCTTTCGTGTTCTGTTAATATTTACATCTATCATAAAAGAAACAACGGTATTTAAGTCTTTTGGCAAACCCATGTCATTGTAGGACATTTAGAAAAACCAGGATAAGAATAGTGAAAAAAACATTAAAATGCTTTATATTTTTGATGATAATCTACTTTTGTGAAACCTAACCTAACAAAATAAGTATTTCATGAGGCGGGATGTTTCTCAGTTACCGCTATGACAGAGCCAATTTAATACTTCCGCGTAATCTGAAGAGGTGCTTCGCTGATAGATGGCGGCACTGAACACAGGGTGGACATGCACGAGCGGTAAACTGGTTGCCGCTTCTGCTTCGTATCTGGGAGGTTTCCGGTTCGAATCTCGCCTGATAGTCTCGCTGTAGGTACTAACCGAGGCCAGTCGCTCACGTTCCCAAGACTTGCATTATTCTCCTGTCTTCCGTCTCGTCTCTCATTCCATAGTGATTATGAATGATACGAACAGGGTGTTACGTAATCGACCGGGCAAAATATGCTCGCTGTAACAACATTTCTGGTAGGCATTTTTCCAATTATATGCCGCAATAAGGCTAATACATCAACTAGAATAGATCACAATACACACCCCTGACTTTTCTCTTTTCGTCACTATTAGACACGTATTAGTATAAACACGTTGTGGCCAGAGAACTTAAAGCAAAGTTACCATTTGCGCGACCAAAGCATAGATGGCAGAATTTTTATCTTAAAAATAAAGAATATGAGGATGTAGATTGGATTAATCTGGCTCAGGACTAGTTCCAATGTCGAGCTGTTGTAAACACTGTAATGACTTTCGGGCTTCATAACAGACGATAAATTCCTTGACCAGGTGACCAACTAGGTCTATTACCTTCTCAAGGAAAACAGTGATCCATACAGTTGGTGACCGATAGCCACTAAATGATCGACTTTCATTTATCTCAGTAAAAGTGTTATTTACAAAATCAGAGTAATGAATCTTTGTAAATTAAATTCTGAAACTAAAATGGCGAAAAGTTATAAACATATGCCACACTAGTAGTAAATTCCACACTGTAAAATGTGGTAACACCACACGTTTTACCATGCGAATACTTGTTTTTATTGTTAATTGGAGTAGGTGATGGACAGGCACAGTAATTACTGTGATCTGATCCTCGCCTTAAAAAACTGAATTCTTAAGGTACATGTATATGTCAGAATATTTGTTTCGTAACTGGTGAAGTCTCTCCTTAGATTGCATACGTGATAGCCTACCAACAAACGAGAGTGTTCAGGTTTTTACGCTGCAAGAAAATGGTGCCATGTGGCCACAAAACCACAGAATAGGATTCTTTATTGTATCATCAGATCAGATAGGCTACCTGCCGAGAGAAAACAACTGGAGTTCGGTGACCAAGCAGGCAAAAAGTTACACATTGCACTGCTCAACAGATTTGTTCCTCTCGACATTTCCATCAGAGTTCTTTTTTCAACGTCAGAGTCGATTCAATTGGCAGGACATGTAACACCCATGGGGGAGATTAGAAATGCATGCAGATTTTATTCGCAAAACCTGACGGGATGAGAAAACTTGGGATACGCAGGCATCGATGGCGTACAATATTAAAGGAGATAATAAGAAAATAAGATATAGATCTTTGCGTTTATGGCATGGCTAAGGCTACTGTTAATATTATCATCACCATCATCATGATGCTATAATGATGCATGAAAAGACCATCACACATCATACATTAGCAAGCAGAGGCATGTTCATAATGAAGCACTGACCACAAAAAGTGCAAAACGTAACCAATTCAACAGTAATTCAATAATGTCAGGTCATTTCCACGTGCGATCCCACAGCGAACGCGATCTCTGAACATAACATCCGACCACATAAATCAGCGGAGAAATCGCCATTCGTCTGCAGTGTTGTTCTGGCAAGCCTTTTATTGCGAAAATGACCTAGTTACTGTAAGTTTCTAAACTCTGCAAAACTGTTCTAGATTAATCAAGCGGCAGCTTAAGAGGAATGTGCTTCAATAAATTACACACTAAGATGGCTGTCTTCTGGGTTGTAGCGGCGTGTAATCTCGTAGATGTTTACAGACGTGTCAGAGGTCCTTGCTGCCTCCATCATCAGAGCGATGAGTCACTCATCTCCCTGACGATGGAGGACATCTGAAACGTCTGTAAACTTCTACTAGACTACACGCCGCTACAACCCAGAAGACAGCCATCTTCGGACTCACTGCCGTGAAAACCAAAAATCCTGCCAATTACAGACTGCCAAATTACAAGCAATTCTGAATCTGGTCAATGAATTGTAAACCCAGTTTCTCTTTCCGCAAGGTCTCATGGCCTAGGCCCTCTGAGTCAAAAGCAGGATCTACAGACAACATGCGACAGGACAAGAATCATTTGCGAACTGTCTTCCGGTGTCAGCTACTTCGTATCTTCGATCTACAATGTCGGATTTAAAGACACATTGAGTCTGTTTCAGAACGGAGAAGGCTGAAGTGAACATTTGCACTTAAGATGGTGGAGAAAACCTCACACTGAAGAGCTTCATAAACCTTTTCCTTCGCCACATTTTAAGATGATCAAATCAAAGAGGATACAGGTCAGAACATGTCACAGATAGTGGTATTGACGAAAAAGTGATCGCCTTCTTTTTCAGACACGCATCCTAAAAAAGCAGGCAGTGTTTCCCTTAAGACCAAGAGAGGCCGCGTTCACCGTAACAGCATGTTTCAGTTATTTCAGTTAGTGGTTACTTATTTTCACGGTATGCATGATACAGTAAGAGACGAACCGAGTAGCCTTGGACGCAACAGAACTTTCAACAACAGGCAGCAAAGACAATAACCACCAGTCAGTACGAAACGAAAATCAGATGAACAATGAAAGTAAAATGCCTTCTCCTGTGTTTCGAGGTACTTACTGGTGGTTGAACCATCAGCAAAGATTATACAAAGAAATGGAAAGACTTACGCTCCAGAAAGAAGAAAAAGATACATAATCCGAAAACTTTCTCTTGATGGAAAGTTAGAAGGTGAAGTTCGGTTGTTTGTTTTGAGAGTACTGCTGGCTGACAAACTAGTGGGGAATGTTGCGGAAACGAAGAACCATGGATAGGATTAAAGCTCCGACACAATAATTTAATGGAAGATAAACACGTCTTTAAGATATGGAAGAAGGTAATCAATGCAAATCTGAAAGCAAAATCTTGGCATTCGCCTTGAGGAACAGAGGAAAAACTCGAGAAAATTAGTCAGGACGAGATTCGAACTAGTTAGCCTCCGATTACAAGTCTTGAACGTGACTGCTTTACCAAATTAATCGAATTAAGCATCAGGACCAATTGGCTTAGAATATTTTACAAAAATTAAAGCTCGTTGAAGCGCAAAATAGACTACTCACTTCATTTCATTGCCGACGTCTTAGAATGCGTACAGTTTAATTTATGTATCACATACAGTCTTTAGTCAAACATTGTTTCATACACCAGGAGCTATTATAAGCTACTCTGTGAACCTTTGTACAGCTGGTTTTTTCAGCCAAGGTTGTCTACTTTGTGTCTAGTTTCTTGGAGCGTACCGAATGCACTTGCTGACACGTGACCTCTAATCTCATGTATCGGTTACCGACTGAGGCATTTATCACGGGGGCGTAAAAAGGCATGCAGGAATTTAGTTGAGTGCAACAGCGAAAAGCATACAGCAACTGTCCGTACCGTACCCAGTTTGGCTTCAAGAAGGACCCAGCTTTACGGAGTTTATTAGCTACATATAAGCACGGTGGTCTAGCGGTTAGAACGCTGGGCTAGTAATCCTGGGGTCCCGGGTTCGATTCCCGGCGGTGCCCAAATTTATAACTTCTGTTGGGCATTTGGGCATTATGTATTACTCTGAATGTATCGTGTAGTCGCCATATATTTGTTTAAATTTGTACTTCTCGAAAAAACATCACATACATTAACCAAGCTGGCCCTTCTGGTCTACAGGAGTTTGAGAAGAGAAAAATGCACTGCACCACCTGCCAGCAGCTAAGGCTAACTAACGATCCTAGGGTTTCCGAAATAAATTGTTTCCACCGAAACATACTCACCGAAGGTGTAAATGTTGCTCCGACTTCAGATCTTGCTACAGTTGCCATATTGATATTATCGATGGTAGGGAATTACATTCTACGAAGATGTGGGAGAATCGAAAAACATGTTGACATACCAAGTATTTATTACGAAAATCGGCGCATTGGTTCAATCTAATAGCGGAGACAAACACAAGCAACTAGGCTAGTAGTTACATAAAAGAATTAAAAATATAGATGAGTAGTTTTTATTATTAAGCTGTAAGGGCCGGGTGGCATGTTACACCTTATAGTCCACAATGGTGATTCACGAATCATCTGATACGCATCTTGAATACCTGAATTCAGAGGAAACAGTATTTCACAGAAACGTACAGTGTTCACGAAGTGGCTAAACACTGCTATGTCATCGTAAAACACGACTGGAAAGATGTACTCTTTGGAGTACATAATCATTCCAGAGGTGGGGTCTTTACGCCATGTAGCGGGCGGTGAGGGCAGGAAGTTGCTTTTCGATAATCATGGCTCAGTATTAATCGACAGGAATAACCAAGACAACAATGGCAATCCAATTCACTGTAGAATGGCAAAGCTGATCATAAGCACCTTTAGCCCTACGTCCCGCGTTACGTGTAAAGCAGCTTCTTGTTGGATTAGTAAGTACGTAGAGTTTCTCATCTAATCTGTCATTGACAACTTACGGCATCTAACACTTCTGTCGGCTTCTATTATTATTCTGACGGTACCACTTATTAAAATTTCTCCTTTTGAAGCTTTTCCCATAAACATACGTTTACCCTTCTCGTCAGTGAAATGGCTAGTTATGCTTTCGGGGTTCGACTGGAGGAATCAGCAAGCACGAAGCCAAGGAAGTTAGTAGTCGCCTGGATGGAACATCCCCAGTTAGGAAGCTGTGATACTAAGAAATATCGAGCTGTTGCAGGATAAGTGTACAATTAAGCATACTTTGCAGGTTGTCGAACTAGTGTTCTGTTTGTAAAGAGCATGTGCCTGCTATAACCACAAGAACATCTTCGCTACTGTCGAGGCACTCGGCAAACGATTCGCTGTACCGTGGTACTTTTAATTACCACGTTTGACCGTAAAGCAAGAAATTCCACGCCGAATCAACATCCTCCCCGCTGCCTCTAGAATGTTACACTGCTTTAATTTTGGACAGTTAGGAGGAGCTGGACCAAATCTGACGGTACACAAGTATTTTAAATTAAGCCGATCTCTTGACCTTACTACGCTTCTTAAACAGGCTTAAGTAGAAGGCCATGGACCCGTTGCAATTGCGTTGTGCGGGAACCATCCCTTCCTCAGTTAAGTTTAGGCGTGACTAAAAAGTAAGGAGCTGCCCCTTTTGTATATAAGGGGGTTTAAACCCAAGGCCCGCCTACGTGTTTTGTGTGGACGGCGTACATTTGTTTGTATTACTATATCCCAATTACATCCGTCCGAAAGTATTCACTATTACACACATTCATCCATAATTCGAAACCACCAAAATGAGAAATCTGTAGTTAAATAAAATACAGATGGTCCTAACTACATAAAATTCATGCCTCTCTCTTGGTATGTACTACTCAAAATTCACAGGCAACTATTTTATAAGGAATGCCCATAAATTTCCTTCTGCGACCGAATCAACACAGACGCGCAACGCATCCTAAAGAATAATGTGAGTGGAATCTGTAAACATGATTTGCCAAAACCAAAACGGCCATCAAGCGAAGTACAACAACGCTCCACAGTAACACGTTCTCATATTTGAAGTTGAAATTACAGCCAGCTATCTCGTCCCAACTCCGCCCAAACCTGAGGATGGAAAAAGGACACCGAAAACAGTCACGAATACTGGACATGAACTAACTGGTTTGCTTTCCCCGAGGCTTCCAGGGCGAGGTGTGGCAGCAACAGCAAGTGTACGCGAGAGTAAAGCAAATACGTAGTTTCAGTGACGATATGGACCGGTCTTAACATGTCCTCCAGAAAGATGCCACTTGCTGGATGTTCGTGGTCTTGTTTCTCGCTCTTCTTGGAAAACACATTCTCTTAATAACAGATCAAAGTTTCTGCCGAGGACCTAATGACGGCAGACTCATGAAACAGTGGTGTAAGCTACTTATTAAATACTCCGCATCGACAGAATAAAACCATTTTAATAGACGCCTAAAATGACACAAATATGACAATTTTCTACACTGAATCACAGACTACTTCTCAAACTGCATGGTAAGAGTGTTATGAATTTTTAGTGGAGAAACACGTTTTGCTGCAGATGGCCAACAAACTAATTCACAGAGAACCAGCCAGAGAAAATTCACAAGAAAGACAAAACGATTTATAGTTACGAGGAATATTTCAACTGATGGAAAGAACCCTTAACGCATTTAACGGTGCTTCGTAAAGTACACTGATTATTTTATAGCCTAGAGGACTCACAAAGCCATAAGAAATCTGCCCGGTCACGCAGCCGAGATTAGAACGTCCGAAATACAAAATAGGTAAGCTAACCACTTCGCCGTGACATTCGGTATAGGAATCCGATCAACACGATAAAAGAATAACCAGTGAACACTGAAGGAAGTGTAAAGTTTACTGCAGATTGAAGTCGTTTGGGAAAAAAAAATAATGATAACGCATACCACGTTCTTTTTTCTCCGAAAAAAGTGACTCTTGAGTGTCAGAAGGGCATGCTTTCTCCTACAGGCAGATGCCAGTGGCCAAATGACTCTGCTGAATATAAAAATGGGCACAATGCAGTACAACATTATATACGAGGATATCCCACTCGTATGTTAGAGGTGGGCTGCGCAGGCCAGATGTCTCGGTATGGAAACTTGCAGAAAGAACCGCGTAGGTTTCATTTACAGTTGCGTCTTAAAATATAAGGCGGTTCGTTTGTACTGTGTCCAAGCCTACATCTTCTCTGGAATGAAAGCGGTTTCGATAGCTGTCATGTTTGGGTTGAGAGAATCTCCAACTGAATCCTAAGGTATGATTATTGCGTGAATGATGAATTCATAAAGACTCAAATAAAATGGTACTTGCTTCTCTTCCATAGCGTGCTTAGAAGGACTGAGGAACACCATGACAAATCTCAGAATATTAAGTCATATGAAGAATGTTAAATATTTATTAAAATTCTTTAATTATTTTCTCGAAAGTACTGAGCATATTTATTTGCTAACTGATTATGTTGGATATGCGTTCTGATAAGTTGCAACCATCCGCGCTTCTCGCCAGTAAAATGTTTATAAAATTCCGCTACGAGTCATGTGCTTCTTGAGAATCACTTCACGTTAGGATTATGTCTATGATTCACGGCAGATAATGAACGAAATCTCTCCTGCATATGGGTTCAGCTTTCAGTCTCGTATTTTAAACCAGTGCAATGTGAATAATTTTCCCCGATTCAATTTACGACAGTTCACGTCTTTATGAATCTCCCTATAGCGTATCGGTAGAAATAAGGAACAACCTCAGCCTTCCTCCACACTTTGGCCTTGTCTCAACGAGATGCCGTTATTTAAACGTCCACTGACCATTCCTGCAGACCATGACAACAGCCCGCTTATAAAAAAAACCCAATGTTAATGAGAAAGACCCCTTTGTATTATTTTCAGTTCAGGTGCATCACGATAATGATGATGATGTGTGCCGAAAGCCTCAATATCTGGTTGATACTTGGTGGCCAGTTATTCTTACTGAAGCCTGTAAGCCGATATAAAATAATTGCAATGTAACTAAGGGCTTCTTGTTTCTTTGTGGTTCCTAGAACTGCTCGTTAAAACCTCATTTGAGGAACGATAGCACCAATTAAACACCGGTTTTAGAGAAAATGATCAAAAGGGATTTATGGCTATTTTAAACTCGTTGATTCAACATATCTACGAATTTTCGTCGTTATTTCATTTACCATTTATGTAAATCTAGAATTTACTGTTACAGATAAAGCACTGTTTCGGCTGAAGATTGCGTTAGAATGAACCATTAATATTTCACAGAAATCGTATATATTTCTGAGTCGCAAAGAGTTTAGATATCAAGAAGAACTACGCCATCTGCAAATATTAACAGTGGCAAGGAAGACTGCTAAAAGATTACGTGGCTTGCATATGACAAAGACAAACAGAATATCAAAGCGGCCACTGAAACAGAAACCAAATGGCGAAAACAAAATAACGGGACCATTTTCATGCAGAGGTTCTGGAAGCGGTGACTAAGCCTATTCCGACACAGTTCATGACCACGATGTTCGTATCCTGCCACCGGCACGAGGAAACGAATTTATGCCATCTGCATCGTTTCGTTCAATTCCCAACGTTTCTGTCCATCTAAAAATATTGGCCTATGTAAATCAGGATGAAGCGACGTCATCTTGAAAATAGAGGCGGCAGCTCCCTCCCAAAACGTTGATAACCACCAGCAAGTCCACAAGAAGTAGCATAACAGTACCATGATCAACATCTTCGCGGTCGTAATTCTCAGACAGGCCTGTGTTCCGTATTACTTGTGTTTTAATAAGGCCTCCGAACCTGCGGTTCTAGTGTTCGAATGGCTAAAACGAAAACAGCGAGTGACAGCGACTAATTTCACGCCTTGGAACAAGCTACAGTAATCAGAAACTTGACCTTCAGTAATTTTACAATCAGTTTCACAACATATGCAATATTATGCATTATTCGGATTTATTTTCAAACTCCCACGCACTATGACGTCTTTTCTAGATAAACACATACTGACGCTACTTGATGTATACATATTTAAAGTACAGGTCTTTTAGTACGACCTCGAGTGAGAACCTTCTTTGGGAACTTGAATTAAAACAACTGCACAAACATTTGCGTCCTGTGAGGTTCGCTTCAGAACACGACGGGAGACTTTCTTACGCAATCCAATTGTTAACCTAATTTATATTTTCCATCTCTCTTTACCAAGGCCAGAGTGATTTTTATTAAGGCTTCGTTAAGCTGGAAAGAGAAAGGTTTTTTTTGGTGTTATTAATTTTAATGTACGTGCCTAGTATATCATTGTATTTGGATGAGGTTTTTAAGATAATCTTTTCAGATCTCTTCTTTCTGTGTCCGCTGTAATCGAGTGACTAAGAACGGAAGTGAACTGTGATTACTGTGTTCTCTGACTGCTCCAAAGCGACCGGAGGTGCACGCCGATGAGACGTAGCCTTACCGTGGCCTGCACATTTCATAAATAAGTTATCATCGACTTCATGTGGGAAACGTAATTGGCTTTGATGATATTCGGGTACTGCAATTCAAAACCGTCGTTACCAAATTTTCCACACTGCAGATATTAATATTCATCATATTGAAAAATGGTCTGGGATTGCTAACCCTCGTGTAAGGTAGCAAAAATTACACGAATTTAGTTTCCTCTTGGTTTCTTTCTGGATGCAATTTTGATTCGCTACTGTCATTCCGAAGTATTTTAACTTATGAGGTTATCTTATATATCAGCAGACCAATAGCGGTACGTCATATTTAGAGCTGGCGTTTACTATTATCATATGGAAATTTTAAGGGTTGGGCTGGGTTTGGTGCCCTATTTTACAAGCTTACTTGGTGTTTCCTTTATCCGCCGTTCCTTTTAACCGTTGCAGCCGTCCATATCTAATGAGGTGGGGGTTTTGATTATGTTCAACACCATTGTTCTTCTTGATGTGACGCCATGTGAACTCGTACGTAGATACTAATGTTTCAGAGAAACATACTGTCTCCATCTTCAAGGCTGAAGCTTCTGGCTGACGTTAGCATCTATCTACCAGTACACGCAGCGTCACAACCCAGAATATCAACATCTTCACCGCCATAACAACCTCAAATCTAATATCGTCAACAGTTCAAACAACACTGTAACTTTTGGTAATCCGCAATACACGTGTACATGCATGAGATTCGTCAACAAATGAGTGCGTTCTCTGGGAACAAGGATGCAGCATCTCTGGGCAACCTTGGAGATTCTTTTCCAGCATGGTATGACGTCACGCAGATGATGTCGGCGGGTCATGGCCGCCTTAGGTACAGGTGAAACAGAGACCCACAAAAAAAGCTTCTCTGTGTTTCTGTGTGTCGCGTACCACGCAGCATCACGATCAATTTTAACCGCCTGGCGAACAAAAGGGAGATATCGGCTGCTTTCTACTTCTGTTTGTTTCGCCCTACCAGAACCGCATTGCCTCCTTGAAAGCCGTTTGTTATTTACCTACAGACAATGGTCAAAGATGCGATGTCCTACGATAGTACATACATGCATACCAAGTTTAATGAAAATACATGGACCGATTCAAAAGTTGAAAGAGCGAACGAACAGACAGGAAAAACGCACACACAACAGACCACATAACTAACTTGATGGCTTACCGAATCCGAAGGTTCATCACCGAATTAACCAAAGCCTTCCACCGGACCCTGTCCTGGGCCAACAAAATCAAGCCTCTTTCAACTCCTATCTCCCATAGATCCCGCCTGAGATTGTCTCGGTCTCCCCAGTTGTCAACAGACCACATGGTTATCTTATAAACTTCTTTCTTTCCTACGAGAGGACAGAGACTAAAACAGAAAATCACCACTGGACCAGGCGAACAATCGTGGTGAGATATTCTTTATGATTTATCAGTGATGGTTATTCTACTTTGGCGTATAGTTCCTAATGGACGAAAGACGTACACCTAAAAGAACATCTTGACTACCGCCCTGTAGGAAGACTAAGACACGAACTACTATTAGGGAGATTACTATACGGTTACAGTCTTGGGAAAGAAACGGAAACTTTGTTGACTCAACTTCGTGATGAGAATAAAAGGAATACGTAATTTAAGAAGACGACATCGGAAAGAGAAGGAGACAGAAGACTATTATCATGCAAGACTATTTCAGCGGGGTGCGTGGAAGTGACTTAGCTAATCATTTACGCAACAGTTGGCAGACGGTAAGGAATCTGCCCGAACAAAGTGGACCCAGTCTCCATGGAGACATAATTTTAGCTAATCATATCATCATAACAACGTCTACGCCGTCAGAGCATTACGGTAATTTTGTGACTCGAGACGTATCCGTCAATACCTCCCAGACTACACAATGAGGGGCATTGGTGAGGACAGCCATCTTATAATCGAATATCGGCGGTACCTTCAGTCTTCCTTGTATCGAAATGTTGTTAAGGGCAGAAATTAAGTTCCAGTTTCTGGTTAATTTTGTCAATTCATACTGGCTGAGACTACAGGACCTGACATGGATTAAAGCAGTAGCTTATCCTTACGCCCATTTTGTCACCGCTCTGCGTTTTGCAGATGGAGACCTATGGAACCTTTTCTCTGGAACATTATATAAGTTATTACAGACGTTTGACTTTATACAATGTGACTTACTTTTACATGCCTATCACTAAACGTATGGAAGTTGTTTTAACATTTTATATTTGGAAATGTTAAATTCCTTTTAGAAAGACATTTAAAATACGTTGAAAAGTAAATCATGATATAAAAGTCAGTAGATACACAGAACCCTAAACTATATGTGGTTGCTTAGAAGAATACATCGGAATTGTATAAAATCAATTGCGAAGACAGGTTTTGTAACTTCCCACTACCGGCGCTGTCTACATTGCTGCAATAATTATGTGCATGGGCGTAATCACATCATGCACAAGTATAGAAGAATATTTGTGGAGGAGGATGTGACGTCATATGAAGTACCGCCATAATGTGAACACTGTCGAGCAAGAGAGACGTAAACTAACAACAGTAAATGACATCGGTGTGTTACTGCGGAGCCGGTCTCTAAAGGTCTGTGACAATGGCTAATTCATTACATAAATATTATGTCGGGCATTATCGAATACAACCAAATATACCTCAGAAAATGGACAATGCCTATCACAATATTTCTAGGTATATTTAATTGCTAAGTTTCAACACTCATTGTGATCATATTCGCACATGTAGCTAAACGGAATTACGGCTAAACGATGATATTTTCCTTCGATCTTTCAACATTCATTCACATGCCCGGCAGAAAAACAGAAGCTCTGTACAAATGCTCGTGTTTTAATATTTTAACCACTTTATATTAGAGGTGTTCATTCTGAAGCAGATTTCAGTGTAGTATAAGAATTAAAAGATTACTTTGAAAATACAGGGAAACTTTTTAATTAGAAAATGCATGTCAAGATATGATACTGTAAATAAATAGTTGAATACTGAGAACAATTTTGGCAAAGGAAAATTCACCAACTGCCACTCCTCTATTAACGTTTTTAAAAAAATAAATTGGGTAATTGAAACAGCGTCGCAGATGCGGTGGTTTCTGAGTTGTGACGCCAAGTTGTCTTATGGGTGAAACCAAGGTTTCGGAGGGATGTATCTCGTACATCTTCAGGAAGATTATACGGCGTCACAACCCAGAAGACCACAATCGACATCATCGACGCCGTGAGAAACTACCTCCAGCTTCCTTTTCTGGGGTTGAAGTGCTTACCACAAACATGCAGTAAAAAAACTTGTGGAGAGAAATGCTTTCTGCCAACTATGACTGCTGTGGAAAGTTAGGAGTGTGGGATACGCCCACGACAGAGAAAATCTGAGGAAAAATTAAGCGTGAAGTACACTTCCCGACAGAAAAGGAGGATATTCGCTACGAGTAGCAGCTTTCGGCACGTAAGTAATAAAGTGTCATCAGATTATTAAATTCTTCGGCTTTTGTTTTATTACATTTTGAAACTTACGTAGTGCGGGCAATGACACAAATAAAAATAGATAAACAGCCATATACGGCACTCTTTACTAAAGACAACTTTGCACAAAAAATTTCAAGCCGGTTAGCATAGCAGACCACAGACTTTCGGGCTGAGCATCAAACCCGGGACTCCCAGAATACATAACAGGAGTGGCGACGTTCGACCTCACCCTGCATCCAAGTCCTGAAGAAACCTTTGACGTCTATTAGTGCCGCCCCATCTCACTACGCGCTTTACGTGCATAACTTCTGTAACTGAAACGCCGTCTTTAAATAGCCTAACCGTTCAATCTTAAAACCCTAGAATTTTCAGAGTGTTACTAAGAAAAACCAGGTAGACATATTGGCACCTGGGATTCAACCGGAGTGGAAGAGACCGATTGCGTTCTGGTTGGCCACGCTGTAGGTGAGACATTGAACACCGCTAGAAAACAGCCTACTTACATTGCGTGGTATGTGTCGCGCACAGAGTAACGGGGCTCTGTGGAAATCTGCTCTGCTAATGAGCACCTTCGGTTGTCATTCTGTGACGGAATCACTGTGAAGTGAGATAACAGTTTAACGCGGCGAGCTACACTTCAACTCCCGTTTGTTTTGCATGAACATAAATTCGATCGATTCTTAGGTTAATTAAGGACGCTTTGCCACAGCAGAGGTTATATAGCGTGGAATGAGATTGGAAGATGAGTAAGGAGGCGGTCTTGGCCTTCGATAGCAAACTGTGGGTACAAATACAACGAGCACTGGTGTCACTCATCACCACAGTCGTGATGACGGAGGCATCTGAATGCTCGGCGTACCCCGTTCCTTTCCCCCATTTCGCGACTATACATGTTAGACTCCTTTGTGCTGAAATAAATGACCCGTGTTTTCTGGCTGAAAACACCACCACGATATCACCAGCAGTGGAAAGCATTATCTTACATTCTTGTAAGCATCTAGTACGAAAATGTCATTAGGTATACGTGATGTAACTTAAAATGTTATATGCAGATGTCTGTCTTCTGGGTTGCAGCACAGAAAAACCTGGTAGAGGTTTTCCAACGTTTCAGAAGTCCTTGCTGTCTCCATCGTCATGGCGATGGTGATGATGATGGAGGCAGCAAGGACCCCTGAAAAGTTGGTAAACTTCTACGAGACTACACGGCGCTACAACCCAGAAGACAGACATCTTCTCACTCACCGCCGCGAAAACCTCACATCCTACTAAACTGTTATGTTGCATTTCCAAAAGTTCTTTCTCCTTTTTTTCGCTCTGTTTATAATATTCTGTCTTCCCTTTCCCTGATAAAATAAGCTCGCCTCGTGCTAATGCCATGAGAGACAGAGAGAGAGTTCTGGGAGAAAGAATTTCATACAGTAATTAACATGGCCGTTACACTTGTTTGTTCCAGTAAACAACCTGTCTGGGGACGTTGTCTTCTGCAGCCAACAGCGTCGACGGATGCATGAAGGAACCAGACAACGGAATTGGACGAGGACGGGACCGTTGTCTGTTACAAACAAAACGGGATAAGAGACGACAATTTCACCATCGGAACGTTCGACAAGTTCCACAATCTGCAGAAGCGTACAGACTGCAACCACCTGCTAGCTGAGACCGCAGTTCTGGAGAAACTTGGCTGTCTCCTGCATTTACAAGCATCTAAGCTGCATCTTCCGTTTGCTGAATAAGAAGACTTTGATATGTTTTGTGCAGTTACATGCATCGTGGCTTAATGGCTTTAATCAATATTTAAATATTTCGCTGACAAGTTCCTATATAGATAACGTTAGTTTTAATACATTCTGCCCTCGTCGATAGCAAAGCAGATCTGGACATAATTGAGGCCAACACCTGATGTAACAGAAGGCAGAAGCAGTTTGTAAGATCGAAAATGTCTGCAACATAAGATATGATCCTTCAGCATAGCAGCAATGTCCACTCAAAATCGAGGCCAACAAGTCACGTGGCGTTAGCAAGCATACTTCTTCTTGTTTCTTTTCATCCACGATAGCGCCTTAGGGAGGAAACGGCCTCCATCAGGTGTGTTCATTCCAAACGCATTCCTTCAGTGCTGGTGGATATGCAACATATTACAAGCACTATTATGGTCAGTGAAGAAACATTTGAAGACAGAAGCGGAAAATTATAAGTGTTTGTGGAAGATGGTGTTTATGTTTGAAAAGTTGACAACAGAGTGACATGGGATATATTTTGAACCTCATCTTAAACGTACGTGTGAGGTTAGGTTTGTTACGAAGTGTTGATTTTCGTGATTAGTATTGATATTCCCTGAAAAAAGATTATGTGAAACAGGGAAAAGGTTTGTACATTTTGTAAGGGCATGATACGTTATGGGCTTGAAAAATAACAAGAGTTACGTTCTAGAGTTATATGACGCGGGATTAGATACAAAAACTACTTTGAAGAATAAGGGTAGTTGATTTTTTGGGAGGACGCAAAAAGTAAAAACGATGATGATTACTTGGAACATAAAATAATGGACATCTGGAACAAATTACATACATGAAAGATAAAATGTTTACGAGATCAAAGTCATAGTGTTGGCCGATTTCCCTTCTGGTTGACGGAAAAGTAATGGCATTAAGAATGAGGAAAGACATTAAAAAGTCATCGTATTACGTTTGGTTTTTGGGAGCCCAGGAATCCAAAGGTCTACGCGGTGCCGAGTACATGCACCCCGTAGTCAAGAGCCTAGTCCAGCGAGAGCGTGATATCGAGCCCTTCAAAGTCACCCTTCAAGTCAGTCACAAAGGACTGAAAATCATCCAGAACATTCCACCAGCAGCCGCTGCAGCTGGGGCAAAACCCTCTAGTAAGAGCAGTAAACCAGAAGTTATAAAGCATTTTATTCCGCACCACGCAGTGACCTGTGTCTTGCAAGATGAGGATATCGTGTCATGCATCCTTTTACTTTACAATCCTGTCACTAAATGTCCTGTGCATGTTCATGCTTATCGATGCGATTCTGTAGAAACTGCAGAGATCCTCAGAGGACAGTTACAAACTCTGATTGAACGTCCAGAGAATCAAAAGAAACTTGGTGAAATTGAGACGAGGCTCAGAGCTAAAGGACTCCTGTTGCCACCCCCCACACAATCCTCACGTCCAATCCCCACCTCCTCTTCAGCTAGACGTGTCCACAGCGGAGGAGGTTCCGATGGACGAAGTTCAAGTACGAGGGAATCCGAATCTTCAGGAGGTTCCTCCTCGGAACGTCTGAGTGGTGTTGGAGGTCAACAAGAAAGGATTGCTAACCTCTATGATTCTTTGGCGGCGGAACTCAGGGAGAAACTTGGTTCTGGAGGTGAGGGGAAAGTACGTCACCACGCTCCAATATTGCTCCCTCCCAGGGACTATGACACGGTACATCGCCAGAAAGGAAATTTGACAGCCATCGACTTGCGACGATGTCTTAACGCAAATATTGTCGGAGTGAACGTGAAGAATACGCGTAATCTTGCTGAGAACGGAAGCCAGGTGACTGACAAGGCCGGCGGTACAACTAACGTTTCTGGCCAAGCTGGAAGAGTTAATGGATCAAGCGGTGGTTCCAGTGGAATTGGGTCGGACCATGCCCCGAGTCCAGACGGCCAAGACAGGGAATCTGACCCGCAGTACCTGGACAACCAGTCTTCCTCAGGTAAGTGCATGTCACGCTACCATGAAGCAATCACATATGGAAACATGAAACGAGATATCGTAAATGTTATGTGACTTTTAGGCGTACTGGTAGTCTTTCCCTCAGCCCGCCTTCCTAATTGTGTTCTTAATATGTACTTAAATGCTGCCCTAAAGCAATGGCTTCCCTTCATTTCAATTAAATGAATTTAAGGTAATTTTAAGCAGTAAATATGTATTAATAAACAATTAATGTTCTCCTAAAATACAGTGTAACAGTAAGGGAACAGATGAGAGCAGTTTAGGAAGTGGACTCTTCCATTGGGGTCCCGATAATATTTTGTAAACATTTCTCATCTCCATAATACGTGCTACACTCCTCGCCCATTACATGATTAATTGATTTAATTACCATAACAATAGCAAGTGAAGAGTAGAAATTGTGAAACTCCTCATTATGTACGACGTGAATACTATGTGTCCTTCCGCCATTGCTTCTTGTATTGTAGATGTCGGGCGCTTAATGAAAATCGGTGCACTCCTGTGGGTTTTGGCCAGAAAGTCAATATGTCACGTCACATTCACATTGCATCAAATCATCACAATTCCTCCTGCAGAATCCACGTTGTTGGTGTCAGATGTAGCTAAAAATTGCTGATGACGACAGAGCTGAACACTGTGGAACGGGCAGGGGTCAAGGCGTTGCGAGAGAATCTCACGTCCCTCAAACATGACTGTGCGAAAAGACAATCACTTCCATTGCCGTCCATTTTCCCGAACCTGAAGTCTCTTAAACCGCATAACTGTTTTACAGGGAAGGAAGCACATTACGACTGTAATCTGTGTTCAACTACAAATCAGATTATAGGATAGCACCTTATGCCACTTTTACTCCAATGAATAGTAGTCGTGGCGTTTGTAAAAGAGAATGGACCATCCACAAGATGAATAACGTTCTGGAAATGTCATGAGGTGGTACGCTCCGGTTCACTTAAACGCTGTATTAATTTCACTCCTGAATAAAGAACAGGTCACAGATTCCGTTACTGGCAGTGTCCTTGCCCGAATGCTGCAGCTAAGATTTGGAACTGTAACTGTCTACAGGGGACGTCAGAAACTAATACGTGAATAAAGAAACACATCATAAGAGAAATCTGTAGGCTAGAGAGGGTGACGGATAGACAGATAGACAGACAGACAGACAGGACGCCCACATAACGCGTTACATGTAATAAAACATCAAGAAACTGTGGCCTTGCTGCAGGTTCTGTTTGTCGAAGTGGATGACTGTACGATACTGGTTATGCCTTCAGACCGCCCGTTTCTCATTGTAATATCATGCAAACGTGATTACGTTCTGCGTCCTTTAGTTTCGCACGGCTGAGCCAAGGGTTTCTTCTCTCACCTCTGCAGATACAGGCGTCCTACATCCTGATCTACAGGGGACCTCGGAATAAAACTACGGAAGCTTTTTTTGCTACGTAATCATTTTAATTAATTTATTTTACTGCGCAATGCGAAATGTTTATGGTTAAATCTAACTTAATACTTTAAGACAGGTTCGAAAAACTGCAAAATGTCGTCCGTTGAATTAAGAGGCACCGAATGTGATTCTAAATATAATGTTCACAAAGCAGTGTCTCAACCCCATTACAAATATTTTCGGTCCTGATGATGGAGGCAGCAAGGATCTCTAAAACGTTCGTAAACTTCAACCAGACTACACAGTCATCTTCAGTTGTCAGTCTTTTAAGGTCGGTCACACACAATAAAGGGCTCCGTGGAAACCTTGAAGCAAGTCTGCTACTCTGCCGAGCAAACCGGGTTCAAAACCCGGTAGCACGTTTTTTTTGTGTGTCCTATGCCAGCTGTAGGGGACATGTCGATTCTGACGACAATCCAAGAGTCGCGCCCTCTCAACAACGGAAAACACGAGCACATGAAGAAACAAGTGAAAGCCGCCTCCAATAAAATTCCTTTGGTGCGTGACATATGGGACATCCTGTGCTGTTGTTATATAAAAGACACAGTTACTGTAACAACAGATGAAAGTGCCGATAATTGAATTCGTCCTTATTTCTGTCAGTTCACTTTGTAACAATTCAATAAACTGGGGAATATTTTATTTGTGAGGGAAGCAACTGCATATTTCTGCACGTCGTAATTCTCAATTAATCAAAAAGTATGGTGAAAGGTAATGAATGTTCCAACAACAATCCGAAAGTTAATTACAAATATCGAGTCATGAGATCTTCTTCGTCAGACAGTCTGCTGCACTAGGTTACAGACGGACATGAAGGAATCAGAAGGCAGAAGCTAACAAGTTATTCTACCGTGTGCTATGTTTGTGCCTCGAAAGTTGAAACGAAGGGAACGGTTTCCAAATAAAAAACGTGACTGCAGCCTCGCGAACTGTACGCCATTTTTACGGTTATTTGTTTAGAGGAAGCACAGTTAAAACTATATACATTATACAACGTACCTCTGCATTTTTCATATAACGTAGGTCTATGTTTATGGGCTTGGTGTGATTCTCAGAATGCAGGGCGATACTTTTCATAAGCATCATTAACTAATTGATCTTTGTAATGAATACGTTCTGTGTTTCCTTCGGGTAGAAACTGAATTTCAAATTCTGTTTAGATGAGATTTGTCGAAACCGAAGATGACTTCCTAATAAACATAATTAATTCTTAATAAGATGGAGTGAAATATTAAACTTACTGCAAGTGCACAGGTAGGGATGAGCAAACTACCGCATGTGGGTCACAGTTCAATCGGTCCGCGACGATAAGGTTAATTTATGTTTTAGTACTTACAACTAGTACCAGTAAGTGATACACATTTGACAAAAGCACAGAATTTTTCTCCCGAGATTCTTCGTAACACGTTCGCTTACAAAAAGTCGCACAATCCCCCATTGTTTTGAGTCACAGATTCTTAAAGCACATTCGAAGTAAATTGGGTCTAGGGAGAATACACGTAACACATTGAAGAAAGGGTATTTCGTCGATAAAATGTGTTTGTAGACGCTTCAGGCTGATAGCACGCCATGTATGTAAACGTGATACGTCGGTTCTAGAAGAAAGTGCTTTCTCCACTCGCGTCTTTATATAATCGTCTTAAGGCTCATTTCGCTTCTGTTCGGTCCTTCCAGTTGACATATTACATCACACGGGGGCGTTCAGCTTACATGATGAAGCAAGCCACTCAACAGATTACAGGAAATGCCTGTTCATTGCCCGGGTTTCTCTTAACGTAAATCATTCTAAAATTGAAAGGCCGTGACATCACAAATATTTTCTGCTATTTATAGTCGTGATACCTCATACTGATCGTATTTTGCATGAAACAGTTTCCAAACAACGAAACAACGGTGTATGTCTAACATTGCTGGGAATGATAATGTATCTGTGTACCGCGTGAGCCAATACAAATACAGTGTGTCCCAAAAAGGTGTATTCGTATTGTAATACGATGGCCGCTTGTTTGCTGGGTTACCACAATGAAATGCGCTCCGGCCGCATTTGAATAAGGTCTTCGTACCTATGAGACAAAACACTGGCTGCACCTCAGGAGCCGGTGTTGATAAAATCCCTGCCTCTCCCGTGAATCGAATCCTGGTCGCTTATCCCACATAGTCACCCTACTGGCTGAATTATCCCGACATTGTGAGATAATGAGCTCTATGGAGAATATCGCTGCCTTGACGTTATGGAATACGCCTCTTGGACTGGAGGGCTTTCAATTGTACATTGTCAATACAGAAACAACCCAAGGTCCCGGCGTAAGTAGGGTATCTACAGGCGTACCATCATGATACAGACATCATCTCCATACAATGACAGGGCCTGTTCCACCCCACATAACAATAAGGAGTTTAGTCTCTTCGGAGGACTTTTCCATCATCGGACCGAGACATTGCAACATCACTTCTTGGTCTGATAAATGTGGCTGAAGCGGTAGATGCACATAGGAATTATAATTACTAAAACAATTATTTTACTATTTTAAATGTAAGGAGCACACGGCCTTGGAATATCTGGTACGTAACATAATCTCTTCAGATTCGTGCGACCATTTGTTTACATCACTACTGTTTTCTTTAGAGGTCGATCAATATTACGCTCTGAATTACCGAACACTTGTTGGTCATTCGGTTTAAAGGCAACTGATTTAAAAACAGGATTCGTAAATTCACATACACACGCGCGCCTTTTAGAAAACATACAGGAATAGCTATAATGAAACAGATAATTAACTTGAATGTGATTCAAAGAACCAGATCCTTGTGAAGAAAGAAGAAATAGTAAATCTCATTACTTGTGACATTTCCGGAGTCCGACACGTTTGTCTCAAACATAATTGCAAGCCAGTGAACTCTTCGGGTGCTGACACGAAGAGCTTAAACGAACCGTCGCACTTGCATCGCAGTTTACCATTGTTCATTTGCAGACCGTGTTGTTAAGGGACGGTACGATAATCTGATTCGGACGGAGATTTCATGAGCGTAGTGAAGACGGACAGCGCCTGTGTTCGACGTATATATTGCTGTCGAATTTACCATAGCAACGTAGCCCACTGTTGCCCTAGCAACGAGCTGCAACATTTACAACTGTTGAGGGGCCAACACCCAAATGAAATGAAGGTACGAGGGCCACAGCTGGTGCTAGAGCTAGCCGCCCTGTGCCCTCACTCTTACTTTCTAATCCAAGGGTGCCCAATACTGAACGTAGTTTGGGAGAATCCTGAGAAAAACACGTCGCGGCTCATGACTGAACAAGCACCTAATTAACGTATCAATTAACTACCTAGCTGACTAATCACCTCAGGAGGTACAAGAGGCCATCTAGATGAGTAAGAAAACTATTTATTGTGTAGTCAGCGAGGTGTATAACCAAGCATCTTATCAATTAACGAGTCAAATAATTGTCTAGTTAACTAAGTAACTAGGTAGCTGACCAGTTAACTATATATTAATTATTAAATGAATTATCCAAACAAACTTCTAACCTGCTTTCCCTAACGAATTAACCCTGATCCAGTCACCGCAAAGCTCCATGTCCGTAAGAAATTACTTTACTGGAGACGTGTGAATGGAATGATTGATCCATGCTTAATCCAGCAGCGTGCCACAGGAATAGAGCAGACATGCGACTAATAGTGAGGCCAAAGCACTGGAAAAACTGGAATCGAATTCCATTTAGCGGTCACACAGCGACAAAATGCATCTAATTCCTCCGAGTCTGCACACATTGCACCATGAACTTTGCCCTCGCGGTCAGATGACCACGACAAACAAGACTGTATTCGTATTACGGGTAGGTACAAAAGTAAATTTAGACCCGCGTTACAGGAAGTCTTTTGTGAAGCAGATACACGTATATTTAGTTCCGGTAGGCAGATATACAGGTATTATCATTTGTGCGGTAAGGAAGTGGGACTTCATAAAGTCCCAGAGTCCCAGTATAATAATGTATAAGATGGGCGGACCACACGGAAGTTTTTCAACCTTTCCCCTTCCCTTCTAAGGCAAATATAAACCTATAAGATGAATCACATGCTGGTATTAGTTTCGAGGACAAAACATCCAGACATTTCTCTTCCTTTTTCACTTTTATTTAATTTTTTATCGACATGAATACGTGATGTACTCCACCTCTTATTCTTCTCAGTTTATCTCCTATTTATTCGTGGATAAATGGCATAAGATTCTATTTCAGCAAACATACGTATTGTAAGCCTGGAGTACGATGGTATAACATTGAAGTGGACATATAGTTTATTTGACAATTTTGGTAAGTAAACTGTTACAATTGGCAGGCTAATACATACATAGAAAGAGACAGGAACCACACTTTTCCAACCCTTGGGAGCGCTGTGTGGAGTAAGGTTTAAACACGAAGTATTTCATTAGCATTACGGCAACCTTCATACGTCAAAGCAATTCCGTTATATAAAGCAGCCTTTAGTTTGTGGTCAATTGCACAAGAGTTTATCGGCTACAAATCCCTTTTTGTTTTGACGTGAGAGCACATAATTTTATACAGACATGTGCAAACAACACATATTAGCACGACTGTGTAACAACTCTTTATTTGGCAGCTGAAAAGCCAAGGCCTCTTGTATTTCCAATTAAGTCAACGTACAAATGTTGCAGCAAGACACAGGGGCACCCAGCATGCAGTGAAAGCCTGAGAAGGAAACGAAGGGGCAAGTAGGCAGGCTGTCGAGCGGAACAGCACAAGTATTTGCACACGGCTGGCGTTGTATGCCAACATGGCAACGAATATTGGCCTATTAATTCTTCCAAGTCATAAAATTTTTGTGGATGTATACTGCAAAGGGTATAAGGACAGGACGAAGTCTCCCGTGCCTCGGTGATAACAGATCCTCTTAACATGACTACTTTAGGTTAGGTTACGCGTATCGGTACAGAATATTAACACACCGTAACGAAATTAAAGTTTAACTGACGGTTACTTTTAGCGAACGGAGTGAAAAACAACTTCAACTTACATATTAATTTATGCAAACACATTCTTGGATCTCATTTTGACAAACATCGTACATTTAACCAGCAACTTTACCCCGTAGATAAAGCATCTGATTTCTACATGGAAGGTACGCAGTACAGAATATAATTCCAGGAATCAATAAACACTAACCTGGCTTCTACATCTTCAGTCGACAATAAAATATTAAATTATTTCCGTGCATTCGAACATGACACTGCTCCGTCAAAATATGACTTGGACTTTCGAAAAAAAACGTTAAAATTGAGATAAAATGGAGCTGGCTTGTGTAGGAACCACTCTTAACGAGGGAGATACCTTGTAACTTGAAATACCTGTTAAAGCCAATCAGCATTGACCTGTCTTGTTGGAACACGTTTAAGCAGCTTACAGTTACAGTAAAATAAAAGTATATCAAGTAATTACAATATTGCGACAAAAATGCTGACTAGGAACGAACACAAAAACCTGTTGTAAATCCCAGAGTATATTCAGTGTCAGGTTTAAAAGTGATCACAACATGATCAAGAGCTCCCTGATCACGAAAATTCTATTCGATTTTGCATGTACTAACGTCTACTTAGAACATTTGTACGTTCTTACTAATAATATGCAAGACGTGTTTCGAAAGTAACTGTTAGCAATAAAGGTGAAACATGCTCTGTTCGTGTGTGTGTGTGTATATATACAAGATGTCCCAAAAAGATGCATCCACAGCATCAACTTTAGTGGCCGCTTGTCAGTTGCTTACCCCTGTAAATCGTTACCCCAAAAATCACCCAGACTTTCAATCAAACGGGTTGTGATGTAAGTGAGGTATATACAAATTCCTTCCAAAGTTATGCTGGATCTTATACGCAGATACATTTCCTACGTCATTTATCAAATAACTTCCTGAATTATACAAGAGAATCAGTAGTTAAATTTGGATAGGGAATTATTCTCAGACATGGACATTAATAACTGCACACACAATTTTGATGGGGATGGAGGTAATGAATGAAGAGAACTAAGTTAGTGCATGATTGCCTGCAATGGCGAGTTTTAGAAAAAGAAATACTGAGCTTTCGAGTTATATTGTCAAATGGTTACAAAGTTATAATATTCGGTAAAGCAAGTTATCGTTCTTATTTATTTTAGCGTTGAAGACTGTGACAAAAGCGCCATGATCAGTGCACTACGCACCTGATGTTTGGAGTCATAACCGACGCAGACTAAAACAAAATGAAGGTCCTAAGAGCCTTAGAATTTGTTTCTTAACGCAAACAGGGACGTATGCCCCTGCGGATTTGTCGTACCCTAACTGAGACGCAGAAGTTCAGTTGAGTGAAAACCACGAAGGCTTCCCGCTCAAGAAAGAAGATTGTGGGTTCGACCCATCAGCAGGCAGAAGACTTCCTGAGGGCTGGAAGGCGTTGACACTGTGACAGGAAGAGAACCAACTTGCCATGCGGGGAGTACAGTGACACGAAGCGCATTGAATCCTAATATGTTACAGACGTAACCACCTGCATACCTAACGCACTGACAGCAAGAACTGTTTGCAGGTTGCATACACTGCTGGAAAGTACGGAGTAGTTGTCAGGAAACATTACGTGCCTAACATCCGCGCCCTGAAGGGAGTATAGGGAACGTGGAGGTAGGGAATCCACTTGTTATGAGAGGAATGGAGTGACGAGAAACGCAAAATAATTCACCCTTCTCGGACAGGAGCGCTCAAACAGAGACCTGCACGTTATTAAAAGTATGTTTTTGTAACCAAATATAGAATATTGATTGAGTAGTTACGGTGTTCTGGATATTTCTGCGGGACTTGAATCCGTTAACTGCTCTTCAACTGTCATGCACAGACAAGCACATGTGAAGTAGAACGCCACTGTTCGGCAGAATACGAATTGTTTGATGACTTACAACTTCATAATCTAACCTAACCTAACCTAACCTAACCTAACGAAACGAAAAAGTTACGCCCATGTCTTACAAAACAACACAAACCAAATTTAAAAAAAAAATCTACGTGGAGAAACAGATACGTAAAGGCACAGAGCGTCGAGAAATCCTTAGTCAAACGAGTTTTAAAATAGGATGCCAAATACGTATATAAAATAAAGGATGCCGATGCTGGCGTCGGAATTGGCAGCGCCTGTAATCATGGGGCAACAAATACCGGTAGAAGATCAAGTGACTGAGGCATGTTCAAACTAAAAGAATGGAACTAAACGCAAATACACAGGATGCCACGCCGCAGAAAGAAATAGGTAGGTCCAGCAGTTCTAGGATTTCCTGATCGATCAGCTGACATTTCGATCGTTGCGCATGGCGTCGTGATACAGTCGATGAACCGCTTGATGACGTAACAAAAAAAGACGATCAGCTAGGCGGAAGAGAGATCAGCCTTTATCGGATGGCTGTGAACACACCCTATTTATTCAATCCACAGAAGCCACATTAAGAGAGCCCTTAATTGAAATATGTACATGTTTCTCAGAAGTATTTTTCTTCACCTTTTAACATTCAGTAACTAGTAAATTCATTAAAAGAAAATTCATACAGAAAAAAAGAGAGTCTATAAAACAAATTTTAATAGTCTATTAAAGTGTCTAATCTCTCCTGTGACTGGAACTTGTGATCCTCTTTCACTTCACCATTAATTATAGACTAAAGAAGGAGTTTCTTTAAAACCACCGTGCAGAAGCAACCGTCTGGGATGAGAGCCGAGCAATTCGCCACAGAGGTTTCGCGCGACAGCTACCCATTTACGAAGTGCAAGTTTCTTTAGCACACAGACTAAGCAGATGCCGTTATGTTAATACAGTTCCGTAGCACTCCTGCCTGCATCCTATTATGGAGACCGTTTCTTTCTCAATGAGCCAATCCGAAGTCGGCTCCGAAACAGCGTGCTGGAGCAACTTTGAGGCAGCCTTGTTCAAGACAAACAAAAACAAAAACAATAATACGAAACTTTTAAACTCTTCACACTGTTGCAATCCTTGTATGAAAATAAAACAAAGTGGTAAGTAATTATATGTCTGGTATTCGAACTTGAACTTCCAACGCCCTGACAATAAAACGTCGTCATTCTAACAGTCACTCACTGTAACAAAGTATTTGATTACAACAAATTATGCTGTTGCCCCCCAGTTTTTTTTTGTTAATTTCTGTGACTCCTCGCTTTCATTTCCCGAGAAAACATCCTGTAACCAACCAATTTTCCAATTAGAGCTACATGCTCAGCCCATCGTAGATTTCTTCCAAATAGTATGAATTATTATTTATGGTGATTTCGATTCTACATTTCACACTTGGTTGTGTCCCATCGCTCTCGTTTATTTGAATGTATTTTGACCCCTCACAGAGCGCTACCATGTCGTTGAACCATACAACAAAGTGCGCAAAAGGTTCTGTATTACTAATCGGAGACAGGCCAAAAGTTTCCAACACAACTTCTTTCTAATTATGGCTGTCTTCCTCTCCCCCCAAGCGCCTACATGGCGTATAGTGGGACAACTTTACTTTACTTTACTTTACCTTCGCTAATACATATTTGAATTTTGCCACAATTTCATAGCATTTATTAGCTGTCCTCTTATTATGATTCCGTCTTGTGTTCTTGGAAATATCCTCATTCAACACGACAGCCACACAACCACAAAAATTAATTTCCCACTCCTCACGTTCGTGTGATCTTAGCTGCAATTTATGCTGGATCCTCGTTGTCTAAATAAGGTGGTAGAAACAATGCTGCAAGCAGCGGTCGAGCGTTAGCACGTACGGGCAGGCAATGGGCAAAATGCTCTGTGGACAGGTGGAGAAAAACAGACTCGGGACGTGCTCAGGAGAGCTTCCGTGTGCTCTTCAGCATTCTGCAACAGCCCCTCAGCGCTCGGCCGTTCGGAATGTCCGCGTAAAGAAGTTAATGCACCTGAGAACGAATGCGCTCAACACCAGCAGGGCAGCCAACAATGTGGAGGAAAATACGTACTTTAGCGCCCAAGAGACGAATCTGCTCCATGAAGTTAGTCAGACAGTTAGTTAATTAGTTAATCTTACAACTTAGGAGACACTCCTCACTTTTTGTTAATTTCCAGTCACCATGTGATGGATTTCCAGCTGTCCAATACAGTAAAGCAATAATCAGTTCAATGGATGTTGCCTCGTATTACTTGTTCCGTCCAGTTTAATTTTGTGGAATTAACAGGCGGAGATCGGTATGTGAGACACCGTTACTTATTGATGGCAGAACAGGATCCAATGAAAAATGGGCTCTGAAGATCGTCTGGACCTATAGCCAACGGCAGCTTGAACTTTTGAAAGAAAGCAACCTGGTGTAATGAGCAGACGAGAATTCCACATGAACTTCGTGTAACCAACCAGACATAATTCCAGGTGGCTCGTGACGTATACATGTGCTACCGAAAGCACTCCTATTTTGACGTCTGAGCTATAACTATAAAGTAGCATGGTCCACCGGCTTCTTACCAAAATGTTTAATTTATTTCTCATCTGTCATTTAACGTGACTACTGGAGCATAAGCACACGAAAAAATTTTATCACTGCGGTTACGAACCTCGAGCTTCCTTGGTTTCAGCTGAAAACGCAGCACTGAGGTACACCCGATAATCATAGGACGTGGCACGTACTGGGAAGAATGCGGTGATGCCATGGTATTCTATTCGCTTTTAAATATACCCAGAGGGCTGTTGTAGAATGACCCTCTCCAGATGTAGTCTTGCGAAAGAATTCTTAGTGCGTGACTCGGGAGTTTGCACATCTGTTTGTGTCTGCTCCCGGATGTTAAGGTTACAGAAAACTAACAAATCAGCACTTTCATGGATTCAATAAAACATTAAGAACTCATTGAAAACGCCATTCCATTGATACTAAACATGACTGAGTTTTCTAACGAGTAGGAATATTCATTTAAAACTGACTTGCCTTGTTTTATATGAAACAATACGTTGTTTCCATAGAAACGTTTTGTCTGTAAACCCTATTATCCTTTTAAACATTTAAAAGAATTTCGCGGAAGTTTGCATGGCAATAAAGAAATTAAAGGCTACTTCAATCTGAAATTTTTATTTCAAGCAAATAATACAAAATTGTCTACGATGTGCAAACTCCCGAGATGCAAGCGATACTAGAGCACCGCTAATAGAAACAAAAATAACCTAACTAAATCAACTACATAGAGCAGAGTCATTTTTAGAAACAGATAGATACAGACTGTTTACTTTAATTTTTGCCGACAAGCTGATGATGTAAAGAATTCCTTGTATTTACATAATGCAGAACAAAGATTTGCCTCTTAATCAGGTTTTACAGTCGTCTGAAACTACTCTGTCGGCTGAAGGTGTACATTAAAGTTGAATGCAACATATTTCTCTTCGAGTTCTTTATGATGTTTTGTTCTGCCAGCGGTTGAAATCAACTGTAGTTCATTGCTGGTAGGAAGTGGGAACTGGTTACATTGATGTTCTCAGATTCGCCATCTTCGACAGTTCAATACTGCATAATTTAATGAAATTAAATTGAAAATATCGACACTGTAAAAGCAAGCTGCCGCTACGTGCCTCAAGGCAGATGCTCTTCGTCATACCATTGCCACCAGAAGAGGAAGAGACCGACACTCGACTCGAAGCCTGGACACGAAGCTGGGGATAATCCTGGCCATATAGCGATCAAGTAACTGACTGATGTACAAATGGTTGCATTCTCTTCATTTACCGACATAAGTTAACTTATAAATCGCCGGATTTAGGAATGAATCAGGGTGTTGAACAGTCACGTCAAACAGGCTGTACCTCGCTTATATTAATCAAATTCCTCATGTCGTTCAATGCTATAACATCTGCAGATGAAACAGTGTCGTTAGATGAGTTAAAATTGGATGCATAATGCGCATACAGAGGTTATGTACATTAGTAAATGAAAATAGTTAAGTTTTGCGACACTTGGATGTATCGCGATAAGTAATGACCGCCCGAAAATCACTTCAACATTCGTCGAACCTGCTGTCATCATCTTTAAGGCGAAGTCGTCTCTGAAACATCGCCAGAACAGCGCACAATTTCATTCTACAAACGGAAAAAAAATGTACGTTCTGTTATTAAGTATTTTACTTCACTATCTCATTACAAAATTCACCCAACGCACGAGATTTCTCGTTCTCAAGACGTTGAAGATTTCGATATTGGTCTTCTGGGTCGTAACGTCTTGTGGACGCGTATGTCGACACTAACATTTCGGAGGAACGTTGTGCATCTATCTCCAGTCGTGAAGATGGAAGTTCTACATCTCAGGTTTGTCCGTTAATTCCACTGTTTAGTACTCATTGCAAAAGCCTCATTAATCCAAGCAAATAACTGGAAAACCGGTTTTACTCTGGCACTAGTGGGACAACAGTGTTAATCAGACTTAAGGCTTCACTCATCCGAGAGGTCACAGTAAAGCCGGAAGTTTCATGAAATTACCACTCAGTTATTTAGGATGTAGGCATCTCACGACGTACTGGAAGCATTCGCCTCTTTTACATACCAGAGAGGTTACTCTCTCTCTCTCTCTCTCTCTACCTCTCTCTCTCTACTTTCGACGTATCTGCACGAACTATTTGAATTCTGTGTTCTCAGAGGCAGAAGAACTTTGCGACAGACATTACTTCCTACTTTGTCATGTAATAACTACTTATTTTTTGCATCGTGTTTCCTGAAGTGTTTCCCGGTGGTGAAGTTTAATATTTATCTACTAGAATGAAAGGGCAACAGAAGAGAAAGCAAAGACGGGGTTGGGGTGGGGTGGGGGGGCAGAGTGACATACTGTGTGGTGACATCGTTAGTGATTGTTCCTCCCTTCTGCGTCTCACATGTGACAACGCCAGCCCTGAGAGTCATATATAACAAAACTGACGCAAGCAGATTTAACTAAAATATCTATAAAACCCGTCTTCTTCCATTATACAAATCTTGTGTTTAAATAAACGAAGGATAAGTAAATTATTAAAACTGTATATGACCTTTGACCGCTATAACAATGAAGATCACGAGGTTAAAGCCCACTCGAGACACGTACGCGTGCATTATTCTGCGTTGTGCTGTCCTGTGTAGGTAGAAGCAATGCAACAAGCCAATCCCTCGTCCAAGGAGTTTAAAAGAAAGTCTAATTCATACCTCAGATTTAATTCTGAACCAGACTGAGCCAGAAGGCCTAATCCGTGAAAGCTAAAGAGGAAATCTGACAGGCAAAATGCTTCAAGTTCACTTCGACTGAAACCCGATTATTTCTCGCGCAGAGAACTCACTGTGAACATTAATCATCACTGTTGGATACTTGGGCCCGTCCTACTCTAGTAAGTAACAGGTTGGGTTGGATTCCATTATGCTTTGTAGAATGGTATTCAGTGCTATGTTTCGATTAACCAAAAGCTTGATTCATTGAACGAAATTACTACCTTACAGTTCCTCTTTTTATTTAGGACAAATATTTTCAGGGTTAATCAGAGGGTGTGGGGGCTTACTCTAGAAGGCGTTGTGTTACACGAAAGAGACGGGAACCAGGACAGTTCAATAAATACGTTAAAGATGAATCTGCCTCCTTTTTTATTCATAAGGAAATGTGCACAACACAAGATTCTCAACGCTTAGCAAATCCATCATGTGCTTAGAAAGCAAAAATGTTATTTAAACAAACGACGGTCATTAAGAGTGTCAGTTTCTTGAACGGCGTTCTGGGTAGAACGGAATTGAGCGTCTTGGTTTAAATAGATCATTGCATTGTTGCTTCAAAAGATTATTTCTTGTGACGATGAAAACAATAGCATATTATTCCTCCTAAAAGCATAGCAATTCGTAAAACACGAAACTTATAACTATGTAGGACTATTAAATACTGATAAATAATGTTGAACGGATCGAAGCATTATCCACTACGTCCAGACCAGCTGTGTACTCTCTGATTTTTTTCCGATAAGTTAAGGGGGTTCGTTCCAGAAGCAACACACTGTGAATATAATATATAAAACAGATAATGTTCTTATGCATTTTATAGAAAAAAGGAAGGTAGATATAATTTTTTTTATTCTGTTAAATTTCTTTCTGTACCTTAGTGCGTTTTGGAACTGAAATTGTTGTGGACGTAATTCAAACACACAAGACCGCCAATTATATTTTTAGTAATGGTCCATTGTTTCCTCCGACTGACAGTGCTGAAGATGAATTTCTGGCACACATATTTTCATAATTCTGTATCAGATCTCGAAGCTTCTGAAAATAGTAGTTTCTGCCCTTTATCAAACCCTACCATTATCGTGGCCCAGTATAAAAAACGAGAAGTTTCAGACACGAAGTTTTAGGCAACGCTTAAGATTTGAAACTGAAACTCTTTTTCTGAGAAGAATTTGCTACACTGAACATTTCTGTTTTTTCACAATTTTACTTTACATGGCAAACACAAAATTTGATACGCCATTTTTTATGAATACTGGACGGGTGTTTTTATATTCTTCAGTTTCAGCATGACAAATTACCGTACAGAAGTAAATTTGAGGCTGCATTTGAAGTATTGAAACTGACACAGCAGACATGAAATTCCAATGCATACTTAACGAGATCTATTCCAACTACAAAATACGGCTGCTTCCTCACTTTTCTACTAGGACTGTTGTCGCAAGAAACTCGTATTATTGGCATTTTAAATTTTTCTCGTAAGACGCATCCTTGATTAGTCACACAGCCGCAGTTATCCAGGACTATGTCTGACAGACCCATTGTTGTATCCTCCAATAATACAGCATTTCCTCACTTACATTTGGTAGTTCAGAGCGTAACGCTCACCTGTTTTCATACTGTAATTACTAAAACAAATATTAAAAGTATACAACGCGCACTGTTCGACGAAAGAATTACAAACGACAGGCAACAAACTGAAGCGACCTGACATAAAACTTATAAACTCTGAGGTGATCCATAAAAGTAAAATTCTACATTAAACTGAATCATTGTGACTACGACGAAGTGTTATTTTATATTAAACAAAACATTAAAATAACACGCAAAAATATTCACCGTTAGTTGATACTTATTAAAATTGGCAAGAAGTCAAAAAACGTTCCTGAATGAATAACCAGTCAACGCTAAAGCTTCACCGTTCATTGTTGTTACACAACACAGTAAGAGGAAGCTAAATATGTATATAACGTGTTTGATATATATACATTAAAGCCGTACTGTAATCTAGCATTAAACTAAGAGAATGAAAACTCAGTCAACAATATCTCTTGTTTCTGCCATGCGATGGTCTGCTGAAATAACTTAAACAATTGCGTACGGAAGTAGGAAGATGGTCTCCTTGGTCGTTGCGCCACGTGATATTTTGGCTATACGCCAATGTTTCGTAGGACCATACTACTTCCGTCTTCATGGGTTAAGATGGAGGCAGTATCTTACTCCGAAACACTGGCAAACCACAACGAAGACGACCACAGTCTTCATCGTCGTGAAAACCTCAAACCAGACATTACACGTCCGATTCAAACTATTCCCAGTTCATGACGGATCCTACCCTCACATATACAAACGTAAAGTTTGTGGAGTGACTTGTAGGAGCAGCTGTTTTAGGGTCAAGTGACCTCTAGCACTAGATACACCTGAACGCTTTAGGTCATCACTTGCATGTGCTCCGTCCAAAATAAATACATAAAGACATCGGAATTAAAACGTCTGAATAGAGACGGTGAACGCAGTGTAACCTAACCTAACCTAACCTACCCCAAATCATTAGCTGAGAAGACGATAATCTGTGGCGGTATGTAGGGAACTGGCGCCAGTAAGTGGGGTATGTGCTGTGCAGAATGCGGAACTGAATGTTGCAGGTTTTATAACGTGCAGGCTGAATCTTGTACATACAAACGAAGATCGCGCTGTACAGAAATCACTTCATAGTATACGTGTGTTGCATATGTTAGTTACACCGTACTTCGGAAATCTAGTATTCTCGTAACGGATTAATTAGATTCTTAATAACAGGTCCAAGGTTGTCACTCTATCAAAATTAGTCAAAGAACGGTCCACGAATTATTAAGTTCCTTAATATTACTTTTCTCGGTCATATGTTACTTCATTTATATTATATTCACATAATCTCATCTCCAATTTGTTTTGAAATACCTTTAATTAAGGTTGTCTCTTAGAGTGACAGGCCACATTTCTCATCCACATAAAACAACAGACAGGCCTATAATTACACTTTTATATAATTAAATCTTAAATTTTTGATAGCGTATAGTCACCGTTTTGAATTCTTGTAAGGAATTCTCAGAACAAGTCGACCTTACGTGTCAATTTCCTCACAAACATGAGCCTGTTCCCACACTGTACTTTACCCACTATGCCCTAACTCTGCACCTCAGGAACGATTAATTGTGGCTGTGTAGTAACTATACTGCTTGGAAATGTGCGATGTGCGTACCGTCTAGTTCCGTTATGTTCTGCAGTAACAAAAACTCATTACCTTCAAACATAATCTGAATAATGTGAAATTACACACAGCAAAGTGCAAACGTTAATAATTCAATTCATTTCGTTTATGCTTATGTTCTAATAAAAAAAAATATAAATATAATAACTCCAATGGCGTACTTCACATAACTTATTTTGTTTTCCGCGTTTTAATTATAATGAATCTGGATTAGCCCTTTTCGTTCTTCACAAACACGGAAAATAATTCTAATTTTTAACGAAATAGAGTAGGGCTTTATAGACCCCCCGTAAAATATTTACGTCCTGTAAACATGGTATCCCTCCATTGCCTTCATAATTATTCTTAAGTTTTTCAATATAAATGCCTCAAACGTACTGCTAAACGTCGAGAAAGGTTACCTTCACCTGTCATTCCATAAGTAAAGTAAGGTGACTTGACATTTCGCAACTGTTAAGTTAATGTGACCCGAAGGGACGGCTGTTTTACAGCCGTAAAAGTATGTCAATGGGTTAAACATTTCCACTGGTATGCAGATGCTATCAGAAAGCATAAACGATGCCTATATAATTTACCGAAAACCTAGCCTAGCCTATATGTTGTTTGTGCACACATTTCCAGTAGTATAGATCTCCACAAACTTATATTTTCTATATAAGCCCCCAAGTTTCACATGCGTCGCTGTGAAAGAGTAATCTAGACGCTGCTCGTCCACTACGTCATTCTGCCCTGTTCAAAATCGTTACCTGAAATGAAGTTCGAATCCTCTTCTAAGACCTACAGATACAACATATCAGGAGCCAACATTATATGACGCCATTGCCACTCCATTCGTCAGAATTTCGCACGTCTTTGTTGACATTACTGGCAGGAAACTGAAATATGCGTTCGTAGAGTGGCCTCTAATGACTTGACAGTCATTCAAAAGTGACTGTGATGGAAATACAGAAACAAAAACATACATGACGATACCGCCCTCATTCCTTATTTAACGACGTTCTCTCGAACTTATAGGTTGTATAGAATATCGTAGCATTTTCCTGAGGAAAACTACAAGCCTCGGGCCGAGAATCTAAGTCGAAACCTCCCAAATGTCCACTATCAGCCTCATTAGTTGGTCGTATAAAACTAGGAAGTAGGCTAAAATGTCTCACGTCATCTGGCCCAAGTTACAGACCCAAGGACCTTCGAAATACACGACATAGGCTATCTAAAGCAGAATACTGTTTCGCTTACGAGCACTTGCATTTCGAGGTATGTGGATATAGGCACCTTAGTTTTACACACACCATAGAATAAAATTATGTTCGCGCACTCATTTTGGATGTAACATTTACCGTAACTTCTCACACTCGACAGCCATTTGTAAGAAATGAATAAACCAGAACATGGAACAAGACAATAGAACCACCAGCTGCGCAATGCGCATGTGAATCTGTACACATACCTAAAGTGTGTACCTCGGTATTGGGACGCGTAATAAGGTCGGCTTTGTTTACGTAAAGCTCGGATAATACACAGGAAACAAAGCACCCTCTATCTCGTGTCAGAATCTAAATCTGTTATTAAATCTTAATTATATAATTCATACGTCCTTACTGCAACGCTGCCTGTAACCAACTTATTCCACAGTACCCGGAACACGTTTAGCCTCTATGAAGAAGCGGTGGAATCTCGTACCAGAACTAGTAGGTAAAGAACGGACCAAAAGACAAAGAAACCTATCATGCTATTTATTCGCTTTCTGAAAAATGTTGCGATTAGTTAGGTATTAGCGGAATGTAACTTCTACTTATATGAAGTTCAAGTCGAACTTAACCAAATCTTTCAATTTTTTTTATTAACGGCGCCATCAGTAGGTCAGACTTCAAGCTACAACGTCGGGTTTACTCTTTACTACCTTAAATCTGAATGGTAACGCATTTTGGTGTATTTCGGTTTACAGATGAGGAATGGAATGAGCAGCCATCAGAAGACTCGCTGTTTCTGGTACAGCCGACCGCAGTTGGTCGCAGTTGGAAAGGACCGGGCGCTGATCTTTCGCTCCCGCGGGCAAGGCGTGTTCACAGCAGCGGCGTAGAATCGCCCTCCTCGCCCGTCGCCAATATCACAGGTGAGAGAGCCACAAAAAATGCCGCACATTGTTACCACTTAAATGGCGAGTAACCTTCTTGATACAATTATGCAGGAACGCTTCCGACTCGTAATCGAAGGACTCGGTTCGATTCTCTGCTACAGATTATTTATGATTTTACTCATTCCCTTCAACCATAGCGATTTACGATCCATAAAATTTTGTCCTAAAACTCGATTTCCTCTTTAACGCTCTCCTTTCTCCTTTCATTCTAAATTTCTCTTTATTAATTTTCTTCTCCCTCTTCCAATTCCATATTGCTCTAAGGTACAGTGACTGACCTACAGGTTGGAAGAACAATGTTCAGTTCCCGGTACAGGAAATACATTATCTGTTCGCTACCGCGTCCGGGCAAACTGTGGGTATCATTCGGCCTTACCGAGGGTTCTTTACCTTGATGTAAAGCGGCCAATTAGTGAAGCAAACCTCTCAGCTCAATACAAAACCGCGGTTAATAATAACTAAAGCTGCATCTCCACTAACTCACACGTGGATAATTTCTAAACTTGTCAGTGCCCATTTGACTGCCTGGTTCATCGCTGTAGGGACACCTCCGGACCTACAGGCGTTGAGGAGACGTCGCACCGCAGAAGAGCGACAGAGGTCTCCCTCTCCGTCATCCCCTTGCAATCATCTCGCGGGTAAGAAGGCATTGGCGGGGCCACTGTCGCCCCGGGACCGATTCAAGGACGCCAAGGAGAAGTTCTTGCAGCTGGAGGAGCAGGAGAAACAGATGCAGCGCAAGAGAAATCTTCAGACATCAGCAGAGCCACCCATATCGCCCGCAGTGCTGCCAACCGCCGCTAACTCCAGGGGTGAGCATTTACTGTCATTTGTACAAATCATTCGTACACTGTGAAATAAAACCACGTGCACGGACATCCTTCAGTCAAAACAGTCAGTCCTCCCGTTTTCCCATTCACACCATTTTTCGGCTTTCTTCAAAACAACAAAGAGAAAAACTCGCTTTTTTCACATACGTTTCATAGCGACGCAACGCATTTGGAAGCAGACGGCAATCGCAGATAAGGTCAGTGTAGGTGCAAATTTGCAAGAAACGCCGTGCAGTTGCACAAATAAACTGTGGGTAATAAAAATGTTATTTCTGCTTTTTGATCTCACCGAGCGTCGTGGCGCCTAATAACCTGTGTCTGTGCTTAGATATGAACTCAGGACCTCAGGCGTACGAATACGGTTGTGAGTAGAAAATATTGTTTCACGTAGAGACTAAATTTATTAATTCCAACTTGGGCCTAAATGGTACTGTGGCCTCTCTACCTGCTGATGACTCATATCTGCCTTCAATAGTAGCCCTAAAGACAGCAGCGTAATCATCCGTAGTTGATCCAATACCGTTACGTCACTGCCATGTACAGTACGCACTTACGACATGTCGCATTCATTGATTAGGCTTCTTTGTTGACGGTAACCATCATCATACTTTCACTGGCAACCTGCCGTTACCGGGAACTGAGACGGGCCGTCTCGACTTACAGCCAGCATACAAAACATGAGCAGGACGTTCAACTCTCCCGCCCAGAGCAGTAATCAAGAGGCAGGCAACTGACCTGAGAAATCAGCTACGTAGTTATCCGATGACAGGTTAAAGTCAAACCAACTGCCAAGGTTGTGGAAATAAATTAAACTGACGAGTAAACAAATTTAACTCTTCAATTGTTACTCACGATATATCTTGCTGGAAAGCATCGAGCATCTCTGCTATGAACAACGTGGCATTTAATAACCTTCTTTTCAAGAGCGGAAACCGAAGGTTCAACGCGGCTAATGCCAGACCACGTGACTGGACACGATCTGGAGCCACGTCCTTCCATTTGACGTTCCCTACATCTCATTCTTGTCGTGCAAGTATATGCATTCCACGTGTTTCCTTTAGAGTTCTCTACTGATTTCTTGGCTCCCCCATCCTAGACACTTCCACGTTCATCATCGAGATTTATCTCTGACTTCTGACTTGTGAAGTCTTTAAATCAGTACAGATTCCTACCATACCCTTTCCAGTTCATCATTCACTGACCAACCAGTCATTCGACAATATAATGTGAGCATCGTTAAATAAATCACAAGTACATAAATAAATTACTTAAAGCGTGACGTCTAATGTTTGTTTCTCTTCGTCATACGCCTTCCTACTCATAATATTTCAGTATATAACGTGGATGCTAATAGAATGCCTCTGTGGTTTCAGTTGCTTCGAGTATTTCCTTGAAATTCTATGGCGATAAATAATTACGTTTTCTTTTCTTTGTCTCAGGAAACGCTTACCCTAGAAGAGGAAGTTGGTCTCGAAGTCGTGACTCAGAGGATGAGTTAGAAGACAGACAACAACAAGGAGGATATTTCGGGGTTCACGCTCTTCAAGCTAGAGATGGTTTCGATACGCCTGAGCCGGATTTACCAGCTGATGACACTGATGATGTATTCGAGCATGGCTACAACAGAAGTCCAATGCGCCACGTCACTAGACGAGATTCTTACAACAACCGGCAGGTGCCTCGGGAGAACCTCCATCACCATCACCATGACAACCATGATGCGCCCATGAGGCATGGTCACCGCCCACTTAAAACGAACGCCCAGATATACCGGGGCGGCAGAAGTCGAGGTTCTGACGAACCCAGGCCTGTGTCTCATCAAAGGTACCGCAGCCCGTCAAGGGAAGACACACGGCCTCAGCACATGAATTCAAGTCCTTCTAGACGAAGCAGGAACGCTCCAGATGAGGAAATTGTTCCAGAGAGACGACAGGTAGCACATCGTTTCCGTAGTCCTACCAGAGTGGCGAGGGGAGAGCAGGACTTCAGTCCAGACAGGAGAGAGCGGTTCCTGAGTCCCACACGGAATCCAAGACCTCAGCCACGATGCCAACGAAAACCGGACGAAGAAACAGGTTATCCTGTCGACGAAGTGCAAAGATATCGTGGAGGTCCTCGTGACAGAATACCAAATCCTTCCCGAGGACATCTTGTCCTGTCCCAGCAAGCATCCTTCAGCGAGGATTCAAATTCAGATATACCACTGGAACGTTATCGCAGCCCAATGCACAAGCAACCACTGACACCTCGTCATCGCATAAAAGAAGACGAGGACATCGGTAGTCCTGAACCACAAAGACGGAATATGGATAATCGGCTTCCCCGTGCGAATCCATTTCAAACGCCTGGAGGAGGTGATAAGAAAAGACGCTCAATGTTCGATGTACTGGAGGAAGAACGGCGACGTAGCTCCAACGAACTTGCAAAGGAATTCAAACGGCGCTCCTATCAAGATGGCGGAGGATCTGAACTCTCTTCCGGCAACAGAGGCAGTAACCATAACAACAACGGCGTACCTAATGGAAGGCATCCTGGCTATCAGGAGTTATCGGAACACGAAAGGTTCCCAGGTCTTGACAGAGAAACCGCTAGGCTACAGCATCACATGTCACCAGCTAATGGCGGGCACCTCAATCTGAAAAAGTCTTCCGGTCCGCCACCGCCGCCAGACGTAGTTACTGCTGCATCTTCAAGATACAGACACAGCTACGCTGAGCCTCACCACGTGTTATCACACCCACAATCATCCCATCACCACGAAATGCTGCACAGGACCAACAGTTCGGTGTCTTCGGGCAGGGTTGGCATCGCCGCGGTGCATCCTTACTGAACCCTGACACACTCGAAGGGGCTATGCTATCGATACGATATCTGTGCCTGGCGCTTTAGTAATGGTGGAAGTCCTCGACAAGAAGCAAGCTCGACTATTGAACAACACCAGAAATCACTCCACTTAACGTGACTGACTACAGGCTGGACGACAGACGTTCGGTTCACAGGAGCAACAATTTCTGTCTTCTTCACTGCATTCAGACTGGCTACGCTGTTCATACTGCCTTTTATTCAATGGGTACCGTGGCCTTTCCTCAAGGAGTAAGGCGGCCGAAGGGTGAAGTTAACCATTCACCTCTAATTAGTGTCAATGCTAAGAATATATGGAACACTGACCACGTCTTCATGGCGTGGTGCCAAGGCTGAGGGACACACCTTTGCCCGTCACAACTATTGTAACAGAAAGGTATAAACGCATTTTAAGAACGTCTTCAGAATCGAAAGAACTACGAGGCTAAATTTCTAGGGCGATCAGCCATCGATAAGAAATTAAAATCCGACGTTTCGGAGGTACCCTAGCTATCAGGAATTACCGGCACTCGAAATGTTCCCAGAACAGAGACATTCTCGTAATCATTGGAATCGATGTGGCTAATCGCACGATAAGATTTCACGGCATTCAAACGATGTATCTGAAGACATAATGTCAAATCATAAAACGTTTGCAAAATGTTAAGAGATAATGAATCGATTCCTGTCATTAATGCTGGACTGTATTCTGTATAATATTTCATCGGGAATACAGAAACCAGTAAGACAGGTCTTCAATGAAATTCTTCCAAGTACACAAACAAAATGCAGCATTACTTTAATAATTTCCTTCCTGCTGTTACTAATTCTGTTGTTATATAATTTTACAGTACAGTAGAATAATTCTCGAAATGCTGAAGTCATGTGTGTGCATATTAAGATGTTCTTGAAGTAAACAAAGCCGTTATGGCTTCAAACGTTTCCAGGAGGTTGGATCAAAATGGTACTGGCCTTAACAAGAAATGCTCAACAAGTGGTGCATATGATGGAGTACTTTTTACATAAATTACAATGTTCCTCTAATGTGTCTTGGCATAGGTTTACTTACTGCATTTGATTTAATGTAAATTCATTAGTAACATAACGCTCTAATTAAGGTAAATTGCATAATGGTATGGGCACAGAGCTTCGTTGTGGCACAGGAAGAGATTGGCATGGAAAAAGAATATCATCGTGAGTACTGGTAGAGAGGTGCAAAAGTATCATGATTAAAAAATTCAGTGTTATAGGGACAAACGTGTTTCGTGTTCATTTTAGTGTCTGATTGTCAGAAACAGCACGTTTCTCATACACGACTAGTTCATGTTTCAGTGGCTATAGGTTTGTACTTTATTCTTCTGAAACAGTTCCGAGTGCAGTGAAACCTATGTACGATTTAACGCCATTCCGTAAAATAGCAGTTCGTTTTATCCGGTTTGGATTACAATTAAATATTGATAGTAAATTTCAGTGCTGAGAAGAATATCTTTACCATAAGAAAAAATGAAGTAACGTAGAGATGGAGGATATAACATAACAAGGAACCTCATAATTTATATTTGTTACCAAATATATTGTTGGGTAACTGAATCCAGGATAGAAGGGTGTGATCGGCAGTTAATTAGTACGCATGAATGAAATGGTCATACAGAAATTTGCTAGGATTGCCTTAAGGAAAGAGGCCACAAGGGAGACCCAGAAGTAAATGGGGATATAATATTGAACTGTCCACAGAAGTCGGCTAATTAAAAATTTCAATAAATATGTTTATAAAAAAAGCGAAATTCTTACGTTCGAACAATCAAACGACATTAGAAGTAAAACACGATGATATGCTGTGTAAAAAATTCCTAAAATTGATGAATTTATTATACAATAACATCTTCTAAGACTGTGTAATTTATGGCAGAACAATAATTATTTGAATTATATATACTTCGTCACCGCAAAGGTTCTAAACAATGGCACGACATATCCAACTTGGCAGCTCTTTTTAGTCATGTACTTAAGATTTAAGTTTGTAATTTAAACGCTGACAACGTGATTGTTTACATAACAACAGTGAACGTTATGGAAAGATTATATTCTTCAGCGCGAAGTGATTGTTATTTCCTACAATTACAGTGCATGTAAAAAGCTGTATTGGCTGTTTCCCACGAAAACAGAAACGTAGATGTGGCAGAACTGCAAATAATTACAGGGATTATAACAACTGTAACTGCTGACCTTTGATTTGAAGTGAACAGACAGAACACATCCACTGCTGTTTTTCGTGACTGTCTTGTTCGCTGTTAATGATACTCTCCCTTCGCCAAGTGCAATCATAATCGATTTGCTAATCTTTCAAATTTATCTTCTTGCTAAGACATTCTTGAAGGGAAAGAGTGACGTCCTTTCGAATAAGGTTACTTATTTCTTGTAGACACATACATATTATTAGCTTACTGACACCGAAAGCCACTTTCAGTACAAGAATAGGCACTGGAAAAGCAGAAATTTAAATAAAGTACGAAGAATATTTCAGTCTCCCAAATGTTCCACTCACCTCTGACTTTAAATTTAGTGATTCTCTTTCACTGTCACCTATAATTGTTCGACTGTTACCTCCAGATTAATGCTCTTGTAATATTGCAAATTATAGGCCTTTACTGTACCGGATTATAAACAATTTAATTAAAATAATGATACATTTGAATTAATTTATTATTCCCAACCGCCGACAATAGTCACTAAAATCTGAATAAATATTCGAAATAATAACCGAGTGTCCGTCTCTTTGCAATAATTCTCGCCATGTACGTTGAAAAATTATAAAAGAGAGTATAATTATTTGAATAGGATATAAAAGTTTGGAGTCAGAATAAAATTTTTAATATTTCTGATAAGGCCCATAAAAATGGATCATCCATTCGAGGTACCTTGAGAATTAACGAATTAAAAGAGACAAGAAAAACAGGACCTCTGTCTTAAGGTATAGGCCCATAACGTACTGGCAAGTTTAGGATACCCAGCTACTAAACACAATTGAAGCAAGGACGCCATTTTTTATTTTGAGATTCTTATAGCAGTGAAAATGTCGCTCTTAATCTTGCGGGTTGTGAAACCGTGTACACTTACCAGCGTTTCGGAGGAGCGTACCGCGTCCACCTTCACGACAGGCCGACAACCACATATAAGACGAAACGGCCTCCCAACCCAGAGGCCCATAACTGACGGTTCAAGTACCGATTCCCAGAAAACCGGTCAATATGGTCTATATGCTTTTCTACGCCCGATGATTTTAATGCAGAAGAATGCAAACTATTGATGTCGGTGAAAGGTAATAGCGGTCCACTTGCTACATACGGCAGAACACGGCGAGTAAGGAAAAGCCGACACAAAGGCACAGGGTGGGACTGTTATTGCGTGAATAACTGAGAGTTTTGCTCGCAGCCGATGTTGGTAAATGTCACGATTATTCTCGTCACCGTCCCCAATACGTCTTGGTAACAGCAACATTCAGCACGATAAGGCTCTTCGCTTTTTAACGACAGTCGGTTAGCTAGTCGTGAAATCTCTCTGCTTTCTTTGGACCCGTGATTTGATATCTTCTTCACGAGAACCCGCCACAGCCAGATGAATCCAAGTTGAAATCTTCGCAGGCAGATCTCGCATTTGTGTACACGTTTCTCATGCCGGTCGAGGGCATCGGGTTGAGATGAGAACAATGGGAAATCCACCACGATAAAATATCTCACTCGAGAGGAAAACAAAGAGTTACATTCCACCGTATTAAGTTTTGGTTTCTTAGGTCTAAATTGTAAGTTCGTAGCAAAATACCAAGCACTGTCCGCGAATCATGGGAATGAACTTGATTTATGCTATGATCTCAGTATCAGCCCGCACCCAAAATGATCTAGACTTGTATACGCGTGACCTTGCCAGCTGAACCCACCTCACGCCATCACGGCCTATTTTAAGATATATTTTAATATTATTCTCACATCTATGTCTAGATTTCTGAAGTGGACTCTTTCCTTCAGCCTTTCTAACCAGAATTGTGTATGCATTTCTGTTGTGCCTCATGCGTGTGACGTCCCGCCCAAATTCAATCACCGATAATTTATTAGTAGCACGATTATTTAAATTGAAAGTGGACTGAACATTTAATGTGATACAAATGGAGCACAGTGATGCAAGCTAGAGGAATTTTCTGAACGCGGTAATAAGTATTCGGTTACATAAGGGTAAGGAAATTTCATGACTAGCTAAGTGACTATCAGCATCTCAAGAATGATTCTGCTCACATGCAGCTAATAAATTAACACTTTTCGTCGTGCTCGACTCTGAGTCTTCCTTGTGCGCAGAAACATTATCTGTGTTTACGAAACGCATGTAGCATATGAGTAACAAGTCATTTGTTTTACTGATGATAATGATGAATGCTAATGTGAAGTCTAAATTCGTAGACTTTTTTTGTATAAATTTCACAACAGACGTATTTGAAGCGGAAGCAGTTAACAAACGAGCCACAGACTCATGTGTTCAGTACACGATTTTTTCTTTATTTTTGGTTCACAAAACACGTCAGATTTGTGAATACAATGAACTCTGAAGGAGAAGGTAAGAGGAGAAATGGCGTTAAGGCATTCCAGAGGCGATGAAGTCATGTGACCTCAAACATACTTAGCCTCATTGTTATGAGATGAGAGTTTTGCCCATGGCACAAACTCTCCGTTACGTGTTGAAAATATTCTCCGACAAAGAGACACAAGCTGTTTCTGTGGAAATATAATTACAATTTAGAAGAAATTGCACAGCTTTGCTTGAGAGGAAACGTCTACGTTGAATTGTAAATATCGATCATTTTATGATAACGCATCTCTTTACACCACGTACTTTGAAAATATGAGAGAACGGTTAACGTTCACAAATATGACTAAATTAACGGTTCAAATAACATGACAACGCAGATGTCGTAATTATGGTTAGTAGTGGAAGAGAAACAGGGGCTGGAATGTTGTGTAAAATACCAATTTGTACCACGATGAAGTGTTTCATAAATTTTCGAAATAAGACAAACACTTCGAACTACGCCTAAAACATTTGTAACAAATACGTAGTTAATTTCTACAGATTTTAAAAATATATACCGATCCTGATATTGGTCTAATGTGACAAAAGTTGTGACTGGAAGTAAACTCCAGTCTACGGAAGAACAAGGAGACTTACATAAAAATTCCTTACTGGGAAACTGACAGTCGTTCAGTTAGTAATTTCCAACATTTTACAAAATCCGAAAGTCCAGTCCACATTACGTTACTTAAAAAATTCAACGCCAGCTTTCCACCCCACCCATTTACACGTCAATCAAACAGTCTCTTTCATTTAAAGTTTCGGCTACAATTTACAATGCGTGTAACATTCCCCGATCATATATTCTACTCAAATTTATCACATTTGGTATAGATTTGAAACTATCAAGTTTCTCATTATGGAATTGTATTCGTCCTCTCTCTCTCTCTCTCTCTCTCTCTCTCTCTCTCTCTCTCTCTGCCTTAGGTCCAAATATTTTCCCCAACACCCTGTTTCTCCCACAGGATGAGACACCTTGTGCTGATATTTAAGCGATTATTCATGTAGTCCCATTAACGTTTTTTACGCACAGTTCACTCTAGCGAGAACTGCAGTCGGACGGCCAACATAACAAAACGACCTGAAGTTTACAGAAAACCGTCGTACACCCAACAAATACAGAAACTTCGTTTAAGTTTGGGTGGAGGATCATGATTCTTTTTGGGTTTATACTTCATCTCTTACATCTACGTACGACTCCAACTTTCTACATATAAATTTCATCAATATTTTAAAACGATTTACAGTGTACATGACCAGATGTGCAGATATCATTATAATTAAAGAGTTCAAGTGATATATAATTAACTATTACTATATTTAAGAAATGTCTATTACAAAGCGTCCACTTCCTTTACGAGTGCAACATAATATAGTGTTCTTTCTTTTGAAATATTTATTCATTAACATTCGCTCGTATCGAATAAGCTACATATTATACTTGTTTAAAAACAAAGGAATGCTAGCTTAAAGTGTGCGAAGAATAAAGACATATGCTAGCTAAATATGTAATATGTTTATTTTTGTAAAGTAGTTGATTAATTTCAGTATGGATTTAAAAATACTTGCTTACTTTGTCATTATTGTACGTGAAAAATTGTGTTAACACGCTTTTATATTGCAATATATTTTCTGTCTAATAATTTATATTTAACTTTGTATATACTGTACATACATAATTTTCGTTATGTATAATTCCTGTTTTAAAGACTTCACATTTTTCTCTTTGCGTGGAAACACTTGTTACATATTTGAATAAAGCAATTATTAACAGATGCTTCTAACAGGTTAGCTCAGATTCTGACATGTTAGGAATTACCCGATTATAATATCTGTCTAATAAAATGTCCACTTATGTTCATCAAACCTCAGCCTACAGCCTGTAGCCTAACACCTTAGCCTGCAGGCGAACACTGAAACAGAACGATGAAGGAAGATGTCGCCACTCTCTACCACATCATTTTGAATTTGTTATTCATGTCATTGTAACATCTCATATCTTATTAACCCTTTGAAGCCGAAGATCGTCTGAATATTATTTATGAATTCAGTCCGTACCGCGAAGAAAACACTACACCTCACCATTACGAAAATCAGCTGGTTAACCCTTTGAAGCCGAAGCTCGTCTTCATAATATTTACGAATCCAGACCGTACCGCGAAGAAAACACTTCACTTAACCATTAGAAGTCGAATCAGGCGGTACCACATAAGATTTAACAAAAGAACATCCCGGTCAAAGCCTTAATGAAACTGGTAGGAAATATTTGAGACACTCTGCATCAAAGCTTAAAACTCCTATCGTTTAATCAGTCTGCCAGTAGGCACCCAAAGTCTCTATAAGGTGCAAGATGAACACATTAATTAAATGTACGCCGGAACATTACGGACATTAAGCATGAAAGAAAAATATCCTCCCTGTAATTTCGCCACAATTCCAACAGCCATCTGAAGTGTCCACATTATATTAATCAGGATATATGACATATATATATTCATAACATATTAGGACACTGTATAAATGCGACATACCCTGGGTACGTCTTTTACCTTTAAAAGCCACCCCGTGACACTTAATGCTACCAGTGATGAGGTAAGTTGGCTATATTACATTTAAATACTTAAGTACGTTAATTTCCGGCTTGCCTGAGCAGGGAGCCGTTCTCTGTGGAGACTGAATGAGGTGCTCTGAACCTCCACCCTCCGAAGAGGCTGTTGGCACTTGGTAGAGGGGGACCACTTACACCGGTGGTCACTCGGTCTGTGGACGCAGTTTAACGTCATGCCCGGGACAATTATATTTAGTATACGTGGTGAAAAGGCTGACAAATGCGACTCCGAATTTCACATGTTTTATGCCCCATTTTGAAGTAATGCGACAGACGTGCAAATATTTTTGGAGAGTGAACATAGGAATGTAGGCATATTTAATGACAAAACACTAATTTTATTGGCAAAGGCAAAGGCTTTTTAGTGACAACGATGTAAAACTATTCACTGATAAGAACTGTATAAATATTTCAGTTGTAGGTGGGCAGATTTAAGGGTTCGATTGTGTGAAAAGTAGACCGAATGTCAGGGAAAATAATTATTGACCACCCACCCCGTCTCTTCCTCCAAATTTCTAAGTCCATTTCCGATCCGGGATACTGACCATAGATTTTCAAGTATTTATTTGTTTATTTTCGAAGTTCACATTAGCACGTATAGATGGCGAACGTATACTAAGCTCACTTAGTCGATCCTCTTCTACCTTAGCGATCGTGTACAACTAAGTAAAACATGTATTTTACATAGTACAGATGGCGCAAAGTACGAAAAGAAGTTCGTAAATATTGCCAACAGATAGCGTTTTTCTTCGGTTAGTAGTTACACTGATCTACGAGCTGTACTATACAAAACAGGCCACGTAGTAGAAAAGTTGCTAACAGTAACTACCAGAAGCTTTGTGGAAGGTCAGGTTCGTTACCACAACTACCAATAGGAAGAATAAAAACAGTCATTATAAAACAATTACACAGAAACAAAACTTCGCATCAATTGTTTCTTACAGTCGATAACGGTGACATTAGGAAATAACCGTTAACTAAGTTACTTAGCTTGAGAATAAAGTACACGATAATAAAGCTTAGTAATTTATAGCAATTACTGTTTACGTAATGATACGCATATTACACAATATAAATTCTACATACGAAACCAATTATTTCACGCGAAGAAAACGTCCTCCTTCATGTCATCTAGGGCACACTATGAAATAACTGTGATTACATCATGTGACGTACGCATTGCGTTACAGGACTTTTTTTTATTTTTGAAAAGCCCTACGCAAATATGCCCTGACGTAGCACAGCTAATAGAAATGGATGGCAAGAAGTTAATTTCTTTTGTTTCAAAGACGACAATGATATTATTGCCAATGGTTTAGCTTCTAACTTAGGTTAAATAATTTCACTGCTTTATTGACAGATTTTTATAACAACAATTACGTCTTTTAATGATCATAAGTCAGGTTTATTTTTGGATATTTATCATCTATTTTTAGTAACCACCTCGACAGTGTTTTGCTGCAGCTTATTTAAATGTTTTGGAGCAGCAGAACAAATGGACACGCGCTGTTCCTTACACGAGTGTGTGCGTGCGCCAGTATTACGACACCCATAGTGCGTATCCTGAAGGCGCGGTACGCAGGTGTGTCGCACCAAGCCTTCAAGCGGCCTCAAAACCACTTGTCAACATCGTTGCTTCCTGGTCTTCTGAAATATACGAGTATTTTCCTAGGCATCTCAATAACCAAGAACAACCCCATCTTTCACTGTGTTTACATCCGACTGGGAGACGCTAATTTGTCACGTCGATTCCGTCCGGCTCGGTCTCCTTAGCAGCGAAAGAAAGACGTTCAAGAAGATGTCAAGAATACAACAGAAGAGATTAACAGGTCGTTTAACAAACAGGTCTATTAGTTACATTTGAATGGAATTAAAGCTTCTCGACTGAGGGCAATGTTCACATTTGTTAAATGCATCAGGTGAGGTTCTCCCATTAGCCGCAACATGAAGAAATCTTTGATAAAGACAGCGGTGATTGGTTCGTGCACACACGCGCAATTCTGGACTTGGAACCAAATATCAATACACTCTCAATTAAACAAGGCCTATAATTGTCTCTAGTAGCAGCGTTAACAGACGCTATCAGGGCATAACATTTATAAATAAATAGAAACTAATACAAATAATAAATAAATAGAAGCTTTCCTAGACGCAAACCACTCGCCACTTAGGCAGGTGAGACGTGCGATGAATTCAGAGGAATTCTTGCATCAAAAGTGAATTCAAAATGAGATGCTGCAAAGGCCTTCTCAAACAGAATAGCCAATCCCATACCTAACACTTAGCCGTGACCCCGAACTGCCCCTGCACACGATCAACTTGCCGCTCACTATTCAGATAGTGCGTTCTTGCAGATGCCGATGCACTGTGCTTCGAGGGTTTCGAGTGTTTCCTCTTTAATGACAGAAACATCATTCCACGTAAAATTTGTCTGATATGACCTCAAGGTTCTCCACTGTAATTGTTTACTTACAAAACTACAATCTATTTCTACGAGCTTTGTGCTAAAAGTTACACATTTGGTGGGTGCAGAAGTCCTATCAATTTTGCCTGACAACTACCAGATAATTTAAATCCATACCAGTGGAAAACATAAAAATAAATATGAGATAGCTATGTTGTTTAATTACGTATGAAGATGTCTAATTATTAATTTAAAAACCCAGCTCGGCTGTCTATTGACATTTGTATTTGAAGGACAGTGTACATCAAATATACTTGTTTAAAGAGTACTGTTTATTTTCATTTCATTCAAGACACTTCAAGGAGGAGTAGCTCATAAAACAACCTATATATATATATATATATATATATATATATATATATATATATATATATACGGTCCTTGTTTGGAGAATACGCAATGACTCAAGCAACATAAAACTTGAGAAGATTATTGTTATGTGATATACTGTCACTTGTACCGCCTTAAGGAACAATGCGTCACATTGTTATTTGTCTTTCACATTTGTAATTAGGATCCCATGTCTGTAATTGAAGGGAAAAGCAAATACGTTAAGCAAGCAAAAATTATTACAAGCCTTGAATCATCGCAGGCAGGTAATCTTCAACGAGAGAAGAAGATAGCTACTTCATTTTCAGGTCAATGTAAAATTATCCATCTAATTTCAACATTCAATACAAACGCAACAGCTGTTGACCTGCACGTTAGTGGAATGGAAACGCAAAACTGAAATTCTGCACGTATGAGAAACACAGGTGTTCTTTAGTTTTGAAAAATTATACCCGAAAATTTGGAAATCTCAGCTAAGAGCTCCACTTTCGGGGTTCGATTCTTGGCGGGGCAGGACTTTTCTCTGCGACACCGCGGCCGGTCCGGTTCTGGGACCCACTCAGTCTCCTATTGAACGAGCGTCGGGGTAAAGTGGATAGGACGTGAAGGTGACGAAACCAAGTCATTTTAGATAGGCCTGTGTCGGCCCACAACTTATTGACATTCTTTCTTAGTGGAAAAAGTACCTGGTACTTAGCAGAAATTTATCAATATGAAGTTTAAACAGAGCTCAAATGATACTAGTTCACAGATGAACGTGTAAACTCATTGTGAACTTATTCCGCCATTTTACGACGTTTTCAGATTACGCTTTGTCAACTAAGATATGCTAACATCATTGTAAACAACCAAACAGAACGGATTTATAAGGAGGCAGGCCTGGCCGTTTTAAGAGATTACCACGGTATTTGCCTGGAAAGACGAGAAAATCCATCAATGTATTATGTATAATTCAAGTGAGAAAAGTTATAATGTTTTGATTCAGTACTAGATTTTGTCATTCAAAATGTCAGTGAAGTTAACTGAAATTGATAATTAATACATTTTAAATATGTTACGAAACTTCTGTATAGGTACATTACATGTACTCTAAAAAAGTAAACTGTTTCAAAATTAATTACGAAACGTTTTACAACTATAGCGTATTTAATCTCATCAAATCGACTGGACATCTAACAGCCGTGACAACATTCCAAAGGCCTAAGTATTATTTAACTAGAGCATCAACACACAAATCATTATAAGCCTTCCAGTATACTAAAATAATCTTATTATCGACAATTGAATCTAATTTTTGCACATCATCAGATTTCATCGAAATGGCCGATAGGTTTTCACATTTTTACAGCTCAGTTCCTATCGCGTGACATTTCGAACCAAAGAAACTGATAAGGTCGACCAGGGGAACTGCCAGTTGGATCATTATGCAGTGGCAGGTCGAGCCATAAAAGGCAAGTTGGCTAGCCATCAGGGCCGCCTTATATCTCGGTACACATGTCAGAGTCCCAGTATGAAATGCTAATCGATTCTGGATCTAAGAAACCTGCGTTCACAAATACGATTGTTTCAATATAAAAACACTTAAAACTCGGTCAAGAAACAATGCACCTCTGGGGTTGTTATTCAGTAACTCGTAATTTCATTTGCTTCGTGACTGAGTTATGAGGTTAACGGTGTCGTATGACCATGAAGTATGATTTTTAAAGAATTAGGTGAGTAATGTGAGTTGTCACTGGACATGATACAGTATTTCCCATTAAGGAGGTGAAGGAATCCAATATCTTGGACATTCATTATGTTTCTCACTTGGGCTTATGAACCGATTCTTCGTCTCAGTTGAGTCATCAGAACTCCTGCTTCGAGGCCGAACCTCCCTAATTGGCTAACTTGGAGTTTTTCGTGACTTTCTACCGATAAATCACGAAAATGCTGGGAGTGTGCCTTAAGGAAGTTCTGCCTCCTTTTTAACACATTTCTCACAATAATCCTCCTAACTCGACGATAATAACACATGGAGTTGAGGAAACATTAGTAAAAAAATTAAGAACGCCCCTTACTTTCACCAGGGGAAGGCTGGGAAAGTAGTTCAAAATATAGCACCTCACAACGCACATCTTTGTGAATAATTTTCCCTGTGACACCGTTATTCTCTCCAGCACAGTATCAAGAAAATTGTAAGGCATAAGCTCACTTGGCATTAGAGAATTTATCCTACCATACACTGTTCATACTTTTTTCTGTTACCAAATAAATTCCCAGTACGCCCCTGTCATTAGAAGCAGAGCAAAACGGTTGTGTGTTTTTAAAACTGACTTTCATTGTTTATGTCTGGTTTATTTAACGACGCACTCAGTATCTCACACTATACAGTGTCGAATGATATGACTAATGAATAGTGAATTACGAAGGATGTGGAAAGAAACGGCCGTGGCCTAATTTAAGGCAATGTCATATTTTCCTGAAGATGCCGAGATATCCACGGAAAATCCCCTTCAGGAAAGCCGGTCTCCGGGCCGAAATTTAACATGAAACCTCCCGAATAATCAAACGGCAGCGAAGTTCGGTGTCTTTTATTATTAGTCTTCACTATAGGAATTGGTAGTTGGCCCAGACATTCACGGGAAGAAAATTTTCATTGAAAAGAAAATCGATGTGTTCCAGATTTGTCCGGTTTCAATCCATTCCCAATACACGATATTCTAATAGTCTTTGCCTGTTACTTATTCCAGCCAAATACCCAGGTATCACCTCAAAACACAGGTTGTTCATTTCCTTCTACTTAGATTCATAATTCACGATCCCCTAACTACTCCATACGCAGTTAACTTGTGAGGAGCATCTTCCAGTGGCGCGTCTACCCAAAATTAGATCAGTAACAGGAGAAAGGACGCACAACACTCACATAGATTTTCCGATCTGTTGCGGTTAGTGACAAATATTTCCCACTTCCAGTTACCCCAAGTATGATAAGTTTATGAGAACAGCTCATGTATACGAAAACTGTAACACTAAAACTAAACTCAGATCTGCTTTAGAAGAAACAATCTTACCATGAGAGAGCGGAGAAAACTGAAAGAGCAGCAAAAACTGATTCATTCTGATTTTAGACTAGGTTTGAGGCTTCATTTTATGTAAAATCTTAACATTCTACCTCCGAGTAATTTCAGGTGTGAGTACAGGTAATATTACAGATTTGTTGGCGTATCCTAATGTAAAACTGTACCATGTGTACTGCAAAGCTGTGACCTAGTGACGGGTTAAATGTCCTTGACAAGGGCATCAAAGACGGACCATCTGTCCACGATAAATAGGACTACACACTCGATACAGATTTCAGGTCAGGGTTAGAGTGCGCTGTAAACCTCGCAGAATCATTTGTCCCCACTTGTCACAAGGGACGCGATGAAGAGGATTAAACCGCCAGAATTCTTTACACAGATAAACACCCAAACTGCTGACAAGCAGAGACGCAGTGGAAAATAACAAGTGTTAATTGCAATCGGGTATGCGGCAGAGTTGGCTGGCTGGTCAGTACGTCTGTAGTCGTCCGTAAACACGTTAAACAAGTGAAAAAAACAATTAACATGGCTAGAAATGTGTGCTGTACTGGATTACACACATTTTAAAAATCCGTTGTCTACTAATTTGCTCACGTTCGAGGTAGAAATCGACTGCAGTAAAGCTAATCACAAACAAAAATGGAAATTAGTAAGACATTTGTTTACTGCAGTTGTTTCTCGAATAAATTTTACTTTCACAGCCAAAGTAACTTCTCTCTCTTTCAAAACTTTCAGATACATTAGATCCTTTATTCATCAAATACACGACTGAAATAAAACTTCATCCCATCATTAATAATGAATTTCCTAAAAACTGCTGCTAATTTCAACAAGCATGTAGCAACAATACATAAATTGTTCATATTAGCAGTAACTTTAATAACTACATTGTTAATGTTGGTATGAAGTTTCAGATCAGTCGTTGTTTGATCGAAAAATGTTTAGTTCTGCCTGGCAAACACAACAGAATGCTGACCTCAAAGTTACGAAAGTTTCAGATAAATGTTTCAATATCATGATAGCCTCTTTGCAGAACACCTGACATTCAATATTCATAAACTTCGAAGCAAAATTATGAAACAGAAGTCAACAAACAGCATCTGTTGTTGAACAGCCCCCTCCTCACATCAGCATTTCTGTGAAACCAGTGGCTGCAATTTGCAAACAATTGCATCTCATTAATAAATGTATTGCAAGTGCCTATAAATGGTATGAATGCAATTAACAGAACAGAACAGAACAATACACGTTATCGCAATAATGTGACGTCATTCGTAACAAAAGAAGCTTCTCAGTGTGACGTGGGAGAAACGCCCGCGTCGAACATTCCAATGAATAAAAAATCGGATCACTCAGACACAAGAAAAAACACAAAAGAAAATCCATATGACAGCTAACACGAAATGATCTGATACGGCGGTGTTAGCCATTCTCGAGTTATTACATGCGCGCAGACGGACAGACGGGCAAAGCAATTTTAGAACGATCTTGCAGGGTTAGAAACTTATCGAAAAATCAGACACAGAAAGAGCGAATGAAATAAATGTAGAATTTAGAGAAGGAAACCATTTTCAAAGGTTATCGTTAAGCAACAGGCATATTCGACATTCGCCTGTCACTTGAACTCTCTTGGGCTCAAACAATTCATTCATCAATTTGTATTTTAACAAATTATCGTAGATCCAAGTATATTTACTTTTTTGTCAGTATTATAATTATTGACTAACGAATAAAATAATCCTCTGGTAACAAAGCCCGAAGGGTAAACACCGCCAAATACCAAGCCCACAATTTGACATTTGACTTGTGTTGTTGTTGTTATTTCTAGTATTAATTAATGCAGACTGAGAGCTTGTTTGTATGAATACTTGCTCGTAATCTATTTTCTAATAGAGCACGTTAATATGAGACGAGAGACAAAAAGAAGCAGAAGACAGAGAGCGTTGGAAAAGTCGAGGAAAATAAAACAAAGGAACCTCATCTAGTCTGTCCGCTCCTCCTATTATAGAAATGTGGACTGTGGCTCTAGCTGGACTGGGTTTGAAAGCAGCTTTCTTCCTTCATATTGACTACGTTCTTCATTGAGAAGGGACATATTTTCACATGACGGAATCAATTTCGTTGAAACATATTCATGTTAAGAGACTGGGTCCCACATACCTGTCTATAGCTACGTCCAGTTTCAAACAATAATAACAATACAGGATAATTCTCTCGCTGGATGCAACAGACTTTCAGCAACAAACCCGTATGTTCTAATGGTACATATATGTAGGAGCACATCGATAAAAAAGAATTTAATTAGTGTTATTATCCTACTTCTCGCTTCTTCCTCGTGCTTCTTGTTATTCCTATTATCTTATTTTTTACCTGCCACTCCTCCTATTTATCCAATTCTAATTTACTTTCTTTAGATTACAGTGCATTCTCATGGTAGAAACAAACACTGAGAAATTACCAACATCCACAGATATGCACGTGTAGTAAGGGCTACAACCCCCGACTGTAATGATGTGACCAGAATTAAAACACATAATTGTAGTAAGACTTGAGGTTCTCACAGCGGTGATTATGAAGATTTCCGTCTTCTGGGTTGTTGCGCCGATGAATCGCCCTGATGATGAAGGCAGTATGACCTCTGAAACGTTGGTTAACATCGACCAGACTACACGGCGCAACAACCCAGAAGACGGAAATCTTCATACTCATCGCCCTGATGATGGAGGCAGTATGACCTCTGAAACGTTGGTAAACATCGACCAGACTACACGGCGCAACAACACAGAAGACAGAAATCTTCATACTCATCGCCCTGATGACGGAGGCAGTATGACCTCTGAAATGTTGGTAAACATCGACCAGACTACACAGCGCAACAACCCAGAAGACAGAAATCTTCATACTCATCGCCCTGATGACGGAGGCAGTATGACCTCTGAAATGTTGGTAAACATTAACCAGACTACACAGCGCAACAACCCAGAAGACGGAAATCTTCATACTCATCGCCCTGATGACGGAGGCAGTATGACCTCTGAAACGTTGGTTAACATCGACCAGACTACACGGCGCAACAACCCAGAAGACAGAAATCTTCGAAGTAATTCATCGCCCTGATGACGGAGGCAGTATGACCTCTGAAACGTTGGTTAACATCGACCAGACTACACGGCGCAACAACCCAGAAGACAGAAATCTTCGAAGTAATTCATCGCCCTGATGACGGAGGCAGTATGACCTCTGAAACGTTGGTTAACATCGACCAGACTACACGGCGCAACAACACAGAAGACGGAAATCTTCACATAATTGTAGGCTTATTACACCAGAAGGATATAAACAGAAACGCAAAAAAAGAAAAGAATCCAAGACAAATTAAACAAGGGATCGGAAGAAAGTCAGAAAGGACGCGCAGGAAAAGTGCACCGTCACATTTGTCCACCACAAGTTACGACAGATTTCCAAACTCAGGTCAGACGCTTTACGTGGTGGTAAAAATATTCTATGTGCATATGCGTGTGTATATGTATGTATGTATGAAGGCAATACATCACAGGCTAAATTGTTACTCCTCGCCTTGCGTTCCGTGAGGTAGATTGAAGTATCACAAGAAAAAGACAAATTGTATACAGCTTGTCGTAAAGAAGTTATAAGAAATATATACGGAAATCAATTAACCTACCGAAAATCTTATATTGAATAACACTATATATCAAACGGACTCTTGGAATCAATTGTGTATCGACAGACAGGCTGTAACAAAAACGCAACGAATTCACAAGCGGCTTTTAAACAAGTGGAACGTGTAAAATTCTTTGTCACGACTATCACGCTGTCATTTGCGGTAAAAAAGTAAGCCGTGGTACGGTGAATGGTGTTTACAAGCCGCCACCGTAGCCTACTGTGAGTTGAATTAGCTCGCATCCACTCACTCGCATTCCGTAATTTTCAGTACATTTCCGTATAACTCCATAATCAGGCTTACATTTGCATACAACCTTGAATTTAAATACCGGAGAACAGACAAAAATATGAGATTCAAGACAAATTAAAAAGCGAATCAATTCAGCAAACACATTTTATATCACAATGAACAATTTTTAATATCAAGTGACCAAAGTGAGTGAAGTTTTAATACTACACAAAGGCGTTAACACTTGACATGATAAATAAAAATGTTTAGACGTGCTAGTTATAATTGTATTTCTTAGTTATTATTTATACCTAGGAAAACCCAACTATAGTACGCATTTAGTTCATGAAGATCTGTAACGTTTGCGCAAAACCTTTCCGGACTTTCGGAGATAAATAAATGACTTGTTTTAAGTAAGCCTCCAAGTGATGCACCACAAATGTGGCCAATTTCAATTTGCTACGAAAATTTAATACCTACACAAGAAATTCTATCAAATACCGTCAAAGCGTTCAGGAGTTAGATAAGTCGGAGGCAGGACAATGGACTGTAAAGCCATCGCATTAGTTCTTGTAAAAGAATCAAATATTTTTAAACATACGAACAATTCACTTGGGCAATATTAAATGTGACTACTATTTTGGTTTTCTGTGTATGGAATCTTGGGACTGGCATCCCATCATGAATTCATTTAATGTACTTCATGTAAACGGTGCATAATAATTGATCTTCTCAAAGCGAAGAAAGTATTTAAGCAGGTTGTTGTGAAACACTAAACTACAACCTTCAAAATCACTCTGTCTGACTGCTGAACTGAACAACTGCAGTCAGTTTCTTTCACACCCGAGTGTAACTCGGCTCGTTTAGATTATGATGTAAAGAACGAAAGCTGTTGAAGAAGAATTCCTTTTACACGGTGAAAGTTCTATTCGTAAAAATCCACGCGTTTTTTAAACACAGAAGAAGGCATTGCTAGGTAAGAGGTAGGTCCCATAGAAACCGAGCCTTTGATTTAGAAAGCAAGGTGAAGATAAGCAGCGACAGTCACCATAGTTACTGTGCATGTGAGACAACGTAACGTGAGAGCGCAATGCTTTCCTTAAGTACAAAAAATGAGTAATGATACGCGTGAGAATTAATTGCAAATTAAATAAATATTTTTGTTGTTGAACAAACTAGTGCAACTAAAATTTACCTAAACTACCACCATAATTACTCAAAAATAAATATAAAACAAATACTATTTCAATAATTTATTGATTCACGTAACTTCTTAAAAGAATAAAGTCACTAAACTATCAATTTGGAAGATGAACACATGCGAAACACAACACAATGTGGGTGCTTTGCCAGTTAGATCGACACCAAACGTTAACATGTATTAATTAGGACATTCATTCATTCTTTGTTTTGCGCGGAAATTATTAACGACTCTTAAAGCGTAATATTATATTTAAGAACACCGGGCATGTATTCAAAGCATGCCACTAGAAAGATGTCATCAATAAACCTGTACAAACAGAAAGTCAGATACCAGACAAGGAAGCAAGCCACGTTCTAGAAATCAATTTGTCGGACGTGTGTGAAAGAAGTGTATAAACAAATTCAACCACAAACCAAAGCTGTGAAACACAAAACACGAAGCACACATCTGGCACACAGTATCCACTATATATATAACAACACAAAACACTGCTCAAGTCAAAATAATTTGACATGTGAACAGCGTTACGTGCGGTTGACCTGTATTTCATTTCATTCCAGTGTAGGAAAAATAAGAAAATATTCCGCACTTTCATACCCAGAAAGTTATTAGTTAAATAAAAAATGGAAATTGGTGAAGTACATTTGAAATAATCATGATAAGATCCAGAAAGCTGACGATAAAAATCAAAAGTGCATTTTAATATAAATTCCTGAAGGGAAGACAACCTGAGAGACCTAAGTATAAATGGAATTATGATTTTAAAATCAATTGAAAATACGAATGTGAGGGTCTGGAATAGATTCAACTGGTCCAAGTTAATATTTAATATTCAATTCCCATATTCTAATATTCAATATGGACGTGGCGCGAGAACTGAAAATACTTCAAAAGTCATTAGGATTTACAATGATACAATTCACGTCAAATTAAAAAATTCGTTGGTGCCAAGTACATGCCTAGCTGATACATTGAAGTAAACGTAGGCACAAATGTGCATCACCATCTGCGCAGACGTACATAATTATCTGTACTGATTTGCAATAAGAATGTGAACATGATATGGGTTCAGGTGACATGATATCGCCGCGATATCTATACCACTTGACTAGAAGAAACAGTAGTGCTGTGTGAAGTGGCGGCGTATTGATTCAACACCCTAGGTAATGACCATGCTCAAGGCTGATGACTGCTTTTGAGGGCGGAGGGAGATACGAGTAGAAAGTAGACCCTATGATATATGATTTATCGCGAGAGAAACATGTGATCATAGCGAGGAAATAATGAAACGTTCATGGAAGAAGGGGAAGGGGAACAAGTCAAGACAAACTTTACTTTTAAATTTGCTGTTATCTCTCCCGCCAGAAAATAATGTCTGATTAGTTCTAGCTTCATCTTAAGAACATTCCATGTTACTATCATAAAAGTGCCAATTTAATCTTTGCTTTCTGAAGTATTTTCTGCCAGCTTTATAAACCTTTTCAGACATTTAATGAATCTGACATAGATCTTAATACAGTTTTCTTCCAAAACGCCATATAACTAGCGTTTCCAAACACACACACAGACGCGTGTTCGCCTGTAGCCTGAGCAACGCATATTCAAGCAATGCATGCGAGTGAAATGTCTAGTCTCTTCTGGTACACGCAATATTAAATAGCATAAAAGAAAACAGTTTTAAAACAAGCATTCATATCTCCCATAAAGAAACTACAGAGACAGATATAATTACCTGTGTGCCATCTTAATATTAACGATGCCTCTAACTTTAAGAGTATTAAATAAAACCCTTCATACTGCACCGATTAATTAATTTACAATTTTATATCTGAATATCACAAGTATTGGTATCCAAAACACGTCTATGAATAAATTTATTTAAATCAAAAGTAATATCAGAAATAAAGCGGATAGACAAAGAAGACATCGCGAGTTCAATTTAAATACTTAATTTTAAGAACGCACAGAACTAGGAAAAAAGTCCAGCTCAAACATTATAAAAACAGTTGAAAGTTGAAGGTAAGGAAATTTGTTGACGTTCTTTAGAAATCTTGAGAAAATGATCAAATCCAAACAAACGTATAAAACAGGAATTTCAAATAACATAACTCAATATACAGTAGCCTATTACAGTATTATCGTGGAGAAAGTGAGAAAAACCACGAAACAACTCAGAACAGCCGGAAAGCTTGTCGAAGTTCGACCCAGATACGTCCCGATAAAGCAACCTGTCGTCGTGTAGTGAACATGGTAATATTCGCAATCATTTTCAGACCGCTGCAGTGAAAATGAGCGACGTTAAACAGAGACATGGAGGCGATGAACGTCGCTTCATACTTTTCCTCAATCGTTTGACGGGGCTGGAGTGAATAGTTTACATGTCTGTCTGTGACATGTCAAGAAGTCTTGAGAATTATTATTGCTGTCTTTACACGAAGACTGCATGCCACTGTGTGGGAAGACAGAAAGAGACGGTTTTCACCTTCAACTGTTACATGTTGGCGGTAGAGGACGATCCGGTCGAACAGGACATGACCATTCTCCATCTCGCTCAAGCACCGCGAGGGTGCGATCACCAGCAAATAAATCAGCAAGCATCAAACCGCTGCGCTTCGCTCAGAATAATTCATGGGACCTGACATTTGTTGTCCAGGTTAATTGTTTTACGTTTCTCGATATATTTAACGTTACTTTATCAGTTATAAAGGTTACTTACCGTTGACAAGAAGATTAAGGAATGCAAAGGGCACGAAAGGAAACTGTCAAAATTGGTTATTGTTTAAAAATTCAGAACACTTTAAATGGCAATAGAAGCATATGAATAAACTAAAACACTTCTACAAATTGCGTATTTACTGAATGGGCTACTGCTCCAGCAACCCTCGTCACAGTTGTTTTTCCAAGATTGTGATTCAGAGATGGCAACATAATGAACACGATGCTGCTTTATCAAATGACAGCTGGCGGTCCAGCATCAGAACATGATAATCCGTGCTTACGACCGTTAGAAAAAGAGTTCCGGCGAAACACAAAGCAGAGAAAATTCATAACTGAAACAGGCTTTACAAGTCTTAATCTCGTATCAGTACACAATTTGATGAGTAAGGGTCGATTACAACAATTAGAGTATCTAACTCAGGGGTTTCAGCATATTATTATTTCAGTAATTTCAAGTTCTAGATGAACTTTCCCATGATTTTAATGTTTCCCAGTATTAGTATTTACACATAAAGACGTCATACATGCGCACTACGAGTTTGAAACTAGGCCAACTTGGTTACAATAATTCACAGTTTTCATAGAGGCGAAGTAATGAGAAATTGGGGCATATCCACAGACGCTATAAATTCCAAGAAACTGTTGCAAAAGATATTTATTTTCTTAGAGCACCGCTAATGACCTTCCCAGAGTTTATACGAAACTGTTATGGCTCTGTGAGGGGTCAGCTAGTAGCAGAACACAACATCGGAAGAAAATAGCATGACGATTAGCAGAACGATTGAATGTGATTAACCACCAAAGTGTTAACAACATCTACCAGGGTTCCCTCCCCCTGGTGGTGACTCTTTTTTGTCGTCGGCAGAGTTTTGAATCCTTTGAGATGGTCTGCCTTATATTTTGAAAAGCCAGCGCCCACACTGCTCAGCATACAACAACAACTTATTTTAATTATCACTGTTGAACTTGGTAAGGCAAGGTTAATAACATTTACCTAGTTTTATCGTCATTTCGTGCATCGTACCTTGGCATTGTAGGTCTGTGGAACAGACTACGTACCTAAAACCTAACAATGCTGAGAAAGAATTCCAGTTCACACGCGTATGAATGACTGTAGTATAATTAGCAGGACGTCCGGTACTACGGACGTTAAGAATTTCAATTTGCACACACGTGAAGTTAACAAACGACAAGACCGACTACAGTGGAACCAAGAGGGGAAAAAAGAAAGGCGTCCGATTGTAAGAAGCTCATTCATTGCAGACCTGCCTGCGTTGTAACTCGGCCCATAAATGCATTGATGTTGGGACCAATCGCCAGTTATACAAAAAAGACAGTGAAATCATGTCATTTATCTGTAAAACTGCAGATAAGTACGTTTAAATAACTCTTTAATATTTATATTATTTACCTGTAAACTGGTACGAGTACTGATTTAGATTCCTTAAATCTCCTGTTTTTCTTCTTTTCGACAACACGTCTATATATTAACATGTTAACTATTAATGAACATATCAACATAGTGTTTAGAACTACGGAGTTCCTTTATAATGTAGCTATAAAAGTTTATCAAGTATTTATTTTGTTCCTTGCACACCAACTAGAAAACCGAAGAGTAGGTGCTTCGTATTTACCCGTTCATCAATATGCCAATTTCACATGCAGAACTGCTAAACGGATTATGATTAAATTTCGTATTGCGGGAAGGAATAACCGGCATAGACATGATGGTGGTGGTACTTGTGGTAAAGGCAATCGAATTATAGCCATCCATAATGAAACCAGTTACGCTGTTGGCCGAACCAGGCGCGTGAACATCCCTGCCGACCGCCTATTAAAATAGCCTTGTCGATCCGTTCGTCTGTACGCATGTAACTGCACGAGAACGGTTGAACAAATTTTCATAAAACGTGGTCCTGGGAAGTCGTACCAAAATGTATATACACGTTCCAGTTTCGATCAATATAGGATAAAAATAACGAGTACATTGTTTAACCATTTAAAACGACATGGTAACTATATATGCCACCTACTTTCACATTCAGCATCTTTGCATCTTGGCCACAGAGTGTATTTTTGGGTGTCGTGAGGTTCTCTGAAAACGCAACGATTATTTTTTCGAAACAGAATTTCCCAGCCCGTCTTCGTAATGGAGACGCATTATGTTTATTTAAGGAAAGAACCGGAGTTTCAAGTATTGCATATATTACATTCCAACATTACTTTTAACTGTGGAAGACATCAGATTTTGGTTGTTAGTATTCTGCTTAACAATTTCGCTATCCACATTCTTTTTCGAAGGAATATCGTGTGCAGTGTTCGGATGACGTTCATTTATACGTGCACTGCAAATGTAACCTGTTCGAGAATCCATTCCTTCGTATAAGGCCGTGGATTAATTTCAGCCATGTTTATCTGTCCATATGAACAAAAGTGTCACCCACATTTCGGAAAGGAAAGAACAGAAATAAGAAGAAGACGAAGGAGAAGAGGGGAAAAGAAAGAAACCGATACATAACAGGAAGAAAGAAACAACAAGAATAAGACGAAGAAACAAAGAATGATGAAAATACGAGAAATAAAAACGAAGAGATGACAAGGAAATGATAAGAGTGAAAGACAATAGTAAGAAGAAAGAAAGATAAAAAGTGGATGGTAATGAAGATAAAGATAAGAAGTATAAAGGACGAAGTGGAAGGCATCTGTTTCCAGCTAGCGTCAGCAGGTTCTGTCTTGATGTCCTGCGTGGCGTAACAATGTTGGCATCGTGTTGATGCCTGGCGATCTGCCTACAGGACGACATCCAAGAGAATCATGTCATCTGTAACGCTGCCAGTTACTCGTAATACCGCGAAGTGACGAGAACTCTCCTCGCTTAGATAAACGTTATAGCCCTGAGATTTCCCTCAGTTTGGACATCACGACATGTACATGTGGAGGAAAAGTTCCACGCTTCGCACTATGGTTGTACTTTGCGGTGGCCAAGCACATGAATAAATCGAATGAATTATTATTGTAGCGAAATAAAGATCTGTTGTCGGAACAACACTTGCTTACGCATTGTCTGCAGTTTTCAGAAGACACTCGTGGTAAAAGATAAGTAAGCAAGCAAGTAAGGCGTACGAAGGTGAAGAAGAGTGTGCCGTGTGAGATAACCGGGTAGTCCCCATCATCATCCTAGACAACTTCCGCCCTTTGTAACCCGCGAGCCGTAACTCACTGCATGACAGGCGCAAGCAACTTCACATGGTCTAATGCCCCACTGCTGAAATACGCTCTGACAACTGCAGCAACTATTTGTGTGTGAAGTGCTTACGTGATATTTAACACTTATTAAATCATAATTTACATACACAGATTTCTGTGCATTTAATTCAAAAGGAACAAGTATTGTTTACATTAAAACAAACTTCCAAATATTTTTGCCTGTTTAAATCACAAAATTATAAATTACGCGAGCATTAAGGACAACCAGTTTACAGGAACGTGGGAGGAACTTGGCACATGCTACTTCAAAAGGAAATAATAACAAAATGACTGTAAGGACAGGAATTTATGAAATTAAGTTATGAGGCATACTTTTCCAGCCTAAACCTAAATCATCGCCACTGATATTAGGGTACGTAACAAAATGCTAGTATAATGACAAAGTACCACCCGAAGACTGAAGTACAGCAAACTCCCGAAACTTAATGTACGAGGTCTATATAAAGATAAATAAATTACTGTTGCAAACATTTAGAGAATTCTTAGAAATTAGCGACCTTTTTATATCCACTTATAATACGGTGCTACAAGTTTAAAACTTCCAGATGCTTCGCATCGTAGCCATATTTGTAATTTTAAGACAAGAAAAAATGTTTCATACAAAACCAATAGATATGTTCATGATCCATCTCCAAACAAAACTTCATATAAACAGTTGAAGAAGTTAGATATTCACATCAGCAAGCACAAGTGTTAACGTACAGGAAACACTTGTCTTGGCGGCAAGTTGTTCGTCTTCTTCTGTAAGGAATTCCATATTACTGAGATTTAAGAGAAGGAAATACATTTATTACTACGACTCTATATAGCGTAGTTTCGGTTATTAACAGGACATGCCGTGTGCTACTTTACTACTGTTAAATAATATTTTCTCGTTACAATGGGATTAGGTTTTTTAGTAATGCGACATAATAAGGAAGCACCGCGTTTGAACAACCAATTAAGGTTGTCACTTATCAAGTGTTAACAGCTTTCCCCAACTTCTATTAGTGTTGTGTTCAATCCATGTTCAAATATTTCCACAGGAACAGTTGTTATTCTACCTTCTGAAAGTTGTTGCAGTCCACTCAGAAGCAGTCTGAAATTTTCTAGTGTTTACGACAAACATTTGCAACTCTTTACTGATTATCTTTGGCACGTGACAACGGTAACACCTCGGAACTGTAATCTGTAATTTCAGACAGGCACAAAGTATCCTGATCGCTGGGGAATATCGTATATTTACTCAGTACCTCCAACCGAATATGTGGGCAGTAATGTTCGCATTATTTGTCGAAACTTATTAAAGCAGACAGGCGGCAGAAATGGCCTTTCTGTTTCCTTTGCCTTGTACTGCCGTATAAAATGTGCACGTGTAATAAAGGACGGAACAACGCTGAGTTAAATGCCATTCGATTAGTGTGTACCTTATTTGCCATCCCGTTGTATAAACTAAGACGTAATGACTAGAAATAGAATCAGTATAAACTGATGTAGACAATACCTTGACACCTTGCATTCCGTTCATGAATCCTTATCACGCAGTTCATATTATGTCGTTTCATCAACCAAATATCAATAAAGAGACCAGAGTTAGTTCTAATTTGTGATATTTTATTAAGGAAAAATTTATCTCCAGGTACCGTTTCGTTTCTGTGTTATATAAAAACTCCTTCCCAATTGGCTGTAAACGACCATGCCAATTGCAAAGTGATATAATGTTTTCCAAACGGTTAGTATAAAGGAAAGGTGTGCTGCAGCTCACGTCAGTAGAACGACAGGGGCCTGGGGGGGGTGTTAAAGTAGGTCTGTACCTCCACAGCAATAAAATCATTGCTGTAGAAGCCGCACCTCCATTGTAATTAGCAATGAGGATCACAACGCCGCGTACCACACCGACACAGGAGTTTTTTTCAATACACAATGGAAACACGAAACCCAAATTCCACTTTGTAAATATGTTTCTTTTCTTCAGGACTACGCCATTAAATTTGTTCAAAGAATGTTTAGTGATCGATACAATTACAGTATCGATATCTATGTTGCCGCTGATATTGAACAGGGATGACGAACTGTCAGCACTGATTTTTGTGATCACAGGTCTTATTTCTACAAACGGCTGGATCTACTTTAACTTTAAATACACCCAAAAATCAATACCTTTTTACAAAAATACATTTTTGCCTTTACTTTATATATCCACCACGAATATCGAAAAGTATGGTTACCCAGAAAAGCAGATAGAAAAATTAAATCACAAAAAATTCTTTTTTTGAAAAATATTTTTTTGTAATATGTAAAAACAACCTAAATTAACTAAAAATCGCATAAATTTAAAAATCTCAAAGATACAAAACACGTATCCTTCATAGGAGTCGATCCAGATAAGCTCTGAATGAATGATATTGCAGACTGGGCGACCGTGGTTTGATCCCCGACGGGGACAGAGGACTCCTCCCTCAGCCTAAGGTTCCCCGTATCTGCGGTCCACCTAGCGTCCTGTGTATTGTGCACATGATTTTTAAATTACAAAATTTTCGAAAGTTGGCAGAATATCTATGAAAATTAATAATTTTGAAAAAATTTCAAAATTCAAAAATTAAGAAATTCATCAAATGCTTTCTCGTCTCCTTATTTCTTCCATTTTCTTAGGTTAAAATATGAATAATTCCGAACATAATACATACACTTCTGACGGAACGTAACTTTCTTTAATGATATAGACACAGCAGTCAACGTTTCTATTGGCCTGAATAATTGTTTGCTGAAAATGTGTATGTAGTGCGCGTTACGACATTTAACAGTTCAGTTCAGTTCAGTTCCAAGTTTCGTATGCCATCTACTTGCATAATGCTGTTTGGATGGCGCTCATTGACACCGTGGATTAGACGAAGCCAACTGCAGAAAAGTATGGAACACTGCCACTGACAGAACAACTAACAACTAACTACTTGGACAGTGAGAAAGGATGGGCTGTCAGTAATTAACACTGCAAAGGGTACATCGCCACTTCACTTTTTGGAAGACTTTGGTTTGGCTAAGTTAGGTAAGTGTTCTAATTACGCGTAACTGTTAACAGATTAAACAAATAAAATTCAGAAGTCTAGAACTATACTTAAAAGCAACCTAATATAATATTCATAGTAGTGTCTCAGAAATCCGTTAAGTGAATTCGGAGAAAAAACATGCCGACTGTCAGATATACACAGCATAAATATTGTTTATATTTGATGTAGAACGTTGTGAAGATAACGCATGAAAAATGCAAATATTCAGTGCCGGTCAAATGGCATTATGTTCATACCCATTTTCATGATAATCGGTCAGCTATGATTTGTGTACTTGAACGATGGAACACAAACATGTAGCTCTTTTACAGAGTTTGAAACGAATAAATGGGACGTGATGGATCGTACCCACAATTATGAATTTTTGGTTCTTCAGTTACTATCGAAGATGATCTAATTCCAGAATACGCAAAGATTATCAAGAAAGGTTGGGTTTCGAATGTGGTAATCGTGACATGCGATAGATTGATGATTCGAACGAGTTTGCATGGACTTGACGCAATTTCACACGTCACTGTATCAGATGGTTAGCGTCAATTGATACACTCTACTGGCAATATGTAAAAGTAAATCAAATTCAAACTCCAAATTTATATGCCTGTACTTAACCTAGCTTAAATTTTGTTGGTAACATTCCCCCCCCCCCCCCCCCAACAACAACAGACAGGCTAATTTATACCACCATGACTCGATCTAGGTGAACCACCCGACGGTGAAGTTCAAATTAAAACATATCCTACTCGTACACTTCTATTGGTTTGCAAAAGAAAATGTTGCATCTTTGGAACCGTATTACCCTTCAACCGAGAGCACAATCTCCACTGCAGTATCTGTGGATATGGCAGCAGCCTTCTGACTATGGACAGGATGTTACGCAATGAGGCTTAAGACCGCCATAGCCCTGACACGGGCACACAAGAAACTGTCAACATGACACAGAAAGCTCCAACTGTGTGCTTAACAGAAAGCTTCCATACCGGAGATTAAACGCACCGCATGTCCACGAACAATAAGTAGCCTTACCAGACTAGCAGCATTCGTTTACTCGGTTTTGTTCGTCGAATGATTCCATGAAGGCGTAGGACGACAAGACAGTCCTATTTTGTATATCCTCATTTCATAATCTGCACTGTATGCATTCGGAGAAACAAGAGATTAACTATAATTTTTACCCTACTGGTGTGAATTTTTGCAAGAAAAAACACTGAACGTCCACAGTCCGCAGGTTTTATCTCTGAAAAGTCTGAAAGGATTTCACCGATATTTGTTGTTGGAAATCTAAGCCTGCACCAAACGATGTAGGGCAGATTTGATTTTAGTATGAGAAAAGTCGGTAAAAATTACGGAAAATAGTCTTGTCTAGGAGACGAACCCAGAACAAGTGTATCAGAAGAGAAAGCCTAGATACATTCCCGACGGCCACGTAAGAGGTCATCTTAAAGGCAGTGAGTGCATCATAGCAACGAGGGGATTCACTTTCACCAGACAGCATAATTCACACGGGTTGTATGACAGCAAAATACCAAGACGCCTCTTTACAAAGAGAGCAGAAGGTCGAGAAATGAGCTTGACATTTATACAAACACTTTACGTACAAACCCAAGTTAAAAGAGTCTTCATTTATAAATAAAGATTACTCAGCATGCATTCTGAAATCATTAAGAAATTAAATAATTAGAAAACGCATAATAAAATTTAGGAATTTGTTCATGTAATTATTTGTCTTAATAATACGCCAGGTAGGCGTACAGGGGCCATACAGGCTAAGCTCCTAACATTCTTAACATCAGCACTAGATAATCTTCGGACGCTGTACCCCCGATATCAATCGAAGAGATACATTCCTTTATCTGCCTATAATAGAACCCCGGCCGTCCAGCTCGTGGACTTTAAAACTGTTTTGTATTTTGTTGCAGCAACTGTACTGTGACAATCATATTCGTCTGCTTCAGGCGAAGGTCGGCAGTGAGATCTTCTTGCCCTGTCTGAGGTCAGGAGAAATTAGTCTTGAAAAGTTACTGGCACGGTCAGTGAACTTTCTAGTTCCTAACTTTACCGCAGGTTCAACACATCACCGAAAACATATAATCAACTCACAGCGTCCGGATGTTAAGGCATCCCGTGTAAATTCACAAACTAGTGCCTTCCGTAGCGTCAGGATACACGTGATGTACATACGGAAAGGGAAATTTTCCGTGCTACCACGAAATCGCGACAGTAATGTTTATATAAGAAACGAAATGAAAGTTCTCGGTACTGTAAAAATTTCAGCAATATGCCAAATGATACGTCGAGTCGATAAATTGTATTGTAATTCAACATTTGGGTGAGCAACATTTACTAACTGAACTTCTGTTTCTACTCTTAGAGTAAACCATACCACATTTCAGAGCGTTGTACTGCCCTGTCTGGTAATAGAACACTCACCACCTCTTAATTCACCACCGGAATTTATAAACTATATAATTACCCACCAGCAATTCGAGTATAAACTAACATTTAAGCCCCTAGGTATTCACTAGGTGGACTAAAACCCCAATACAGAGAGTCATGCATATTTATAAATCCTGATACGTGGAATGTTGCTTTGTCAGAAAATACAACTTTGATCAGACGGTTATCGGCTTCGTAACCATCAAGTAGAAAATTCAAAGCGAAATATCAGTTCCAGTTACATGGTGTTTTGTCTGCAGCTTATAATATAGTATTAAAAATAAAGTATGTAAGATCTGAGGTTTTCACAGCGGTAAGTATGAAGATTTCTGTCTTCTGGGTTGTTGCGCTGTGTAGTCTGGTCGATGTTTACCAACGTTTCAGAGGTCATACTGCCCCCGTCATCAGGGCGATGAATATCATCCGAACATATAACAACCGAAAATACAGAAATATTCAAAAATAAAGTAGTTTCACTTATTTGTAAACCAAAATGTTTTGTTAGTAAATTTTATAACATTCGATAAATACATATGTTTGAAATACAGACACTCTCTTATGCAAAGTATATGCCATGTGATCAGAAATGTAGCTACGAACTAGCATGCCAGCTCAGTTATGATGAAATTAGAATGTTGAATACAGTGAATTATCGCAGGTAATCAAAACATGTAAATTATTAACTGACACTGTATGAAACTACGAGCCTCCAGCCTGTCGGAAGCTTCTAATCATAGCGCAACGGTGGAGTGATGACAGCAAGGGTCGAAACCGACACCAGAAAGTAATTCTGGCAGGTGGTGATGGTCAAGCCTTGGTTATCATTAGCTTTTTAGTGTATAATTCCAGTTTATGGTTATAGTCCACGTGCTTAAGAGAGTCCATTGAGCTTTACCGCGCTGTGTCATGTCTGTCTGAAATGCGACATCCTGTTTCGTTATTTCGATTCAGGAGTTTGGTTGTTTTAATTAATATCGAGAAGTGCCAAGGCCCTATATGCATATGTCGTATATTCTGGTCTCAAGTAGCAGCAGTTGCTATGTTAACAGTTCAAAGAGTTCCATTAATTCAATCTGTAGTAATCCTATCCCTTCTTCCAAACACTTTTGCGGATATCCATGTGTCTGTTTATCTATCTGTATTTAACTGCAGGCTACAATCTGAATATGACAGGCTTAGATGACAGAAGATTTACAACCAAACATACATCGTACATGAAAGTTGGCTTAAACAAATTGAGTGAGTATACTGCACAATTGTAAGTCCACATATTGCTTTCACCAACGCAAATAAGGGCAATATAATAGTAGGAACAAATATCACACGACAGAGCCAAAGTCTATTACAGTCTCTTTACCAACTGCAAACTAAGAGCGGACTGCATCATTACCTACGCTGTAAGCTGGATTCAGGCTTCTCTGCTCCATATACTGTGATATAAATATCACATTTCGTTAAACTAAATTCGCGTAGTGAGTGAATTGACTTTTGCTTGTAATTTATTCGATTTTATGTCATAATAAGAATTACTGAGATTATGTAACTTTGTTTGAGGAAATCTTACTAGAAAGAGAAATGGCTTTCAAATATTGTCCTTCCTGTATTTACTCTCGTATATTTCATTCCTATTTCAATCATTTACTCTGTATAGACTCTGTGGCTAAAACAGTGCCGTTACGTAACTTAAAATCACTCCATTTTAGGTGACATGAAGTACAGAAAGCCTGGAAATATTACTTCATACAATTCTTACGTGCCGACGAAGTACGCAGAAATAACAAGCCACCGATTTGAATACAGGCCTCTGCGTAACGTGATAATTGCATTATTGTGCTTTACACACGCATATGCGTAATACACAGAGTGTGTGTGTGTGTGTCAGCCAGACTCTTTATCTGTCTTTCTGACTTTGGCAGCATTTGTTTTCGGAAATTTTACAGCACTTTATTGGAATGACTAAGTAAAATGTTAAGTCAGAAGTGCCTAGTCACAATGACTAAGCCGTCAATGTCTACCACAAAAATAAATCCACGAAGCACAGTCTGTCTTGAGAAGCTCACAACTACTAAGATAGTCAAGACATTTTTCGCCTTTATAAAACTCGAAGGTCTTCACCATATTTACGAAAGACAGCCACTGGATCGTATCTTGAGCAGATGAATCCAGTTAACACCTCTAACATCATTTTATGACCCCACTGTAATAATATTCCCTAATCTACGTGCATGTTTCAGAAGTGGTCTCCCCCTTCAATCACGGCATTTAATGTTATTTGCCCAAACTTCAAGTCATGAAGCAATAATGAGAGAACAATTACATAATTGCAGACTTTTTATAGGAAAATCACTTACAAAGCATCTTCAGAACGAAAAAGGTCAAAAGGATATCTGAAGAAAGTTTGTTAGTCAGTCAGTTAGTAGCTATGACTTACAATTTATTTACGCCTTTCAGTAAAATTCCATCCCTGATGTACGTAAACACTGATTGACTATCCCTTTCAACGAGATAAATGAACCTAAAATTTTAAATTCCTACTTCTAAGAATTCAGCCTGTAATACGAGTAGAAACATAGACAACTACCCTTGACTATTCATAGACAGTTTTAACACCAGAAGTAGCAACATTATTGTTGATTCCTGCTTCTGAAGTCCTTCTGCCGATAAACGGAGTCACGTATTATGAAAGAAAGGAGATACCACATTTATATGTTCATAGTCTGGAAGGATACAATATAATTAAAATAATACCACATAATTACAAAACAATTCTAAACTGCTGGAATGAATTTCGTGTTGCAAACAGAATAGCTAATAATTACATACCTAATTACAATTCAAGCACCAAAATACCTCTCCTCCGAGGTCACTCTGTAAAAACGTAACCTGAAATAATATCACAGACGGTGTATCTGAAAGATTTTAAACGAAACGAGATACCGGAGGTTGGAACGTATTTATGGTGCAATAAACCAGGTACACACTGAACTACAATAAGTCATCTTGTTTCAAGGTGACGACTAATTAGAATCTACATTACAAGAATCTTAAGATATTTTGAGGTCTTGCATGAGAAAATTAATACCCAACACAAATCCGAAACAGAATTACCTAAAAATATTTTTAAGATATTTAATTACATATTCAAGACAAGGCAGGCATAGAGCTATACATAAATCTTAAGTAGAATCAACTAAAAACTCCTTTGACATTTAATGACTACCTTCATGGAAATGTACTCGTATACATCACAAAAACGCAAATAAAGAATGTTACCTCCAACATGGGAGCATGAATTAATGTTTTTGGTATTTAGTGTCTTCGAGAAACTACAAATCTTCAAGTCAGATAATAATATCGACTGGGATTTTAAGTGCTCATTACGGTCTGTGCTACAGAGAGCATGACTGTATGACAGTTCGTAAACGAAACTTTACTGTGTTCACTGACTGGCTCTTAACTGGGGGTTCGATTTCCGGCAGGCCATGTCTTTGTCTAAGCCATAAATTCTAGACAAGCTCTGGAGCCAACTCAGTTTCATATTAAAGGTTCAGGGTTCTTTCCTTGGGGGGTAAAGTGGCCGGGGAGTCAAGCTATCCACGCATAGGTATCTAATGCCGAGGTTAATAATGTGTAGAACTATACTTCCACTCTCCCGTACGTCTGCTTGTATGATGCTTAAGCACTGGGGTCAACTTTTACGTGTATCATTCCTAAACAAAAGCCAGAGTACTCGTTTCTGGAACAAGTTGATACTTTTCAACCGAATTCTATGCGAAATGACCAATTCATTGTAAAGGCAGCATTGGGGAGGATCGGGTATGACATCTTTCTTTTGTGAGGCAGAATAAAGATTTTCTTTTCTCCTTGTAAAATAATATTTAAGAATTAAGGACGGAATCTACCCGGATCTACATACGAAGGTTCCAGCACGGAACTGCTTGCGCTACTACGTTGTATTGAGACACCGATCTACCCAGTATTAAGACAAGACAAGAAACTAGATGGACTCCTCTCATAATCACTGCAAAATAATCTTAGGCGTCCCTAAGCCACTAGCTCATTTCTCACACACACACACCCTTCCCACTGACGTTATTGTCGTAATACAAAAATTTAAGTCTCTGGACACCTTAAATCGGTTGTGAAAATGTGAACTGGAGTGAAGTGGCTGGTTTCTGTAGTGACATTTTAAATCTTTAAATATCATAAAACTTATTTTTTATGGAGAACAGTTATTAACTGCTTCCATCCTGGCTTTAGGGCAAGATTTATACACTATCGATCACACCCTTCTTGATTTTGCCACTATAACGTTAACAAATGAAAAATATATTGCGAAGCGAGAATACTCTGAAATTTGTTCCAACTCCCTCATCAATATAAAATAACTGGTACAATTACAGTCTTATACTTCGATTTTTGTAATGAGGACGGGAAAATTCTGGAGCAATGAGAGCTTCAATTCATCAGAGTTAATCTACTTGTAATAGCATTGTATATAATTGTGATTTATCAGTCATTCCAAAGCACTTGTTTATTATCAAAGGATGTATTAGGAATTGCTATAAAGAAGTGTATAAATGCGCCCTGCATTTCGGTAGCAATACATCAAGAACAGATTAGTATTTTCGGGATTAATTTCTAGACTTAAATACCCGCGAATTTAGTTGTGTTTAGAGTATCTTATTTTCTCTTCTATGTTACTTGTTATTTAGACTGTCAAGAGTCTGTAATTACGTAATATGTCTTATTCGACATAACCATTTAAAAACTCCTCCGTGAGGTGTGAAACGTAACGCTGTTGTCCTTCTCCTCGGTCCAGTAGGTGAGGTTCAGTTACACACGACACACGATCCTCGCAATGAGCACAGTGAAATATGTGTAACGCGGCTGGGGAAGCAATGCCCACATGCTGGGAGCACAGAGCACAGCTTGCAACTTAAGTATGGTTGTACGTTAGATTAATCCGGTCTTCATCTCTTCGATGCTGCGAAGAGAAAACTAGCCCTGTTCAAGGTCATCGCTCTACAAAACTGCACACTACACCCAGAATCGAAAATTATTCAGTCTTGCGATTAGGTATACTGCGTTCCAGCGTTTTTGGCCTCTGAACTTTGTGAATTGGAACCTCGGTGCGAGTCACTTACCAGAAATTTACTAGAAGGGGTGGCAGCAGGCCGCGTACAATACACTCTAAATAAAATATCACCACGGTTTGTAACACAGGAAAGTCGATATATATATTGCCACGTCAAATTCGCTTCAAGTGCTATCCAATGTTACTCCACAGACTCCACGTGTCAACTAGTTTAATGCTAGACTGAAAGTATTGAAACAAATCAAAAAGAGAATCAACATTATTATAACAAATTTGGCACACGGTTCCTATTTTGGTGACAATTCCGAATTCTCCAATCCCACGCAGAGCGAACAGGATTAATTCTACATTTGTCATTCGCTTATTAACTATCTATGCGTTGATAGCATAAAATACCACTGAACCTTCCTCGTATGCCGGGAGCAAAATTTCAATATCCTTGCCAGTCATGCATAGTTTTTATATTTAGTAATAAAACAGTGTTAATAGTCACTGTTTAGAAACAATAGTAATAAAATGTGTCTCGCTTCTTCTATTGGGTTTGTAGTTACACCGAAACGCAGTAAATTTGCCGAGCAGTTTCACTTTAGACACGCATGAAAGTTTCTGAAGTAGAACAAAATACAAAACATCCACCTCGGAAGAGAACTCCTTCAATGGAAATCGTTATTATATTTATATTTTAGCCTCACTTTTATTCTGTCACAAATCCCAAATGCAACTAATTATGTTTAGTATGATGTCTCGAATTAATAAGTTACTATGTAGATGGGTTTTGACGTCGTTGAGACTCGCAGGTATATACGACCGTTTCGCAAAAAATATTGGAGACGCTCACATTTTATATGACACTACACAACTTGTGGCTCTAACTAACCATCTCATTAGAAGCTACGTAACTTCTGCTATATGGTTAAGTGTTGTCAAACCACGTTACTAACACGGAACACGTCAGTTCTAGTAGGCTGCATTGAAGCAAGTAGCAATAGCTGTTTCAGTCCAATGCCTCAAATTTGGCACACTTTTTCAAATACTTAATCAAGGTTCGCGCACAAAAAAACTGGATCTGCTTCCTTTCCTAAACTCGTGTGTAGTTGCTACACGGCACGCATATTAAAACCAAGATTGGCTGCCGGGAATGTACAGCACGGGACATGTGTCACCAAATTATATTTACTGTGACAATATCTGCACATATTTAATCGAAGTGCATTTCTTCGATTGACGTCACGTGGTTTTAATAACTATTGGACCTTTTATTTCTATGTCCAGAACACGAGCTTCTGCTGTTCAGTATAGAATCCTTTATCTTCACCTGTCGTAGCAAATTAATCACTGAAGATCGAAATAAACAGAAATATCGTTCAAATTTTGTTATTTAAGGACGTGAAACACAGATTCCTGCTCTACCATAAGAACAAAATTTGAGGATGTGTGAGAAGACAGTAGCACTGAGGAAAGATTTGGAGACAGGATACGCAGTAAGGTAACTAATGATTGGAGAAACGCAAATAACTAGAAGGAACACCAACCACTCGACCTCGGCATTTGATAACGAAATAAATTCCACGTAATAATTTTACAGTGTCTGTTTATCACTGTTGCGTGTTTCTGATTGTAAAAGTGTGTAACTGAAATAAACAGAGTGATTTTTATATTAAATTTGAGATTAGCACTACGTTCCTCGAAAACATTCTACAAATACAAACGGGAGCTTCAGGCCAGAGGACAGTCATGGGTATAATATTTGTCTTTCGCACGTCCCGTAAAAAAGGTCTCAACTTTAATTCCTTTGGTTTTATTAAACCATTACACGATATAATGTTAAATTTACAGACGCCACGGCAGTTTGCAGGAACATGCGGTAAAAGCATCCGAAGCTTAGACCACTTTTGCACAGGATCGTTTAACAAGTGACTCGTGAAGGGAAGATGAAGGTGACAGCGGGCAGTTGGGAAGGGGCCGGCCGGTTGTGTGAACAAACACCTTTGTAAAGGCACACCGTCGGAGGGCGATTAAGAACATCGCAGCAGCAATCACAGGCTCCTGCAGTCCGTTCCTTATGCTTTCCCGCACGTCGCCCCAGCTGAAGAAATTGCCGCAATGTCACGGCGAACATTCAAGAATCATTATGCAGTTGTCAAGTCATCATGTCTTTTGTCTTTGTTCTGGGACATTTCTTAGCTATCAGGGCTGTCCAAATCAACCCACGGAACGGTTTTAGATTTTACTCAGTACGTAACTAGTACTGAGCAGTTTGGTAAAAGGATAACGATTCGGTCACTTCAAACGTCGACTAGGTTGCCAACTATCATGATTAAGGCTTTTGTTGGATTTCTCCGTCTCTTTAAGAAAAGTCCACATCAGAAGCTTGATACAAGCCACAAGCGCCTCCTGCCAAACCCAAACACGACATCAATAAACATTCATTCACATTCGACATTATAAGCCTATAATATTTGCAACGTCGTAAGCTAAAGTAACTACCTGTACGACTGATTACACAAAAATCCCTAACGTCCAGACGAATACTATGAAAGTACTTTAAATAGGCCTCGAACGCTTCATTCCACGTCCATTCTAATCCATTATTCAAAGTCGCTCTTCCATTCCACGCTCTATATAAATAACGCAGTTGCAAAAAGTCGATGGTTACATCAAGAATCATCTCGGGCATGTGGCGACAACTACAATTCTAAGAAATTCTTTGAATATCTATCAATTGTTTCTGTCTATCCGCCATCTGTCCAATTAACAGGTTGATAAACTCGAGCATGAATCTTTATACCTAAGTTGAAATGGAAAGGAACATACGAACATAAATTACAATCGTTAACAGTTTCGGAAATAGAAAGTTGAGAGAGATTATGAACACCAAAACGGCTAAAGCGTACGCCATACGTTTGATGTAACAACGTAGCTACTTCGATTCGATTCATCACGGTTGCAGTGAGAAAGTGTTTTGAATTCTAATTAACGCAGCCCGATTCATCGAAAATTTCTCTTGTCAGTCCGCTCCCTTCCGGTTCTGTCGACTCGTCCCTTGCATTCGAAAAGCGGGGCGTTTTCGTAATAAACTCACCGAAAGTTAACACAGTGGACACCCCACCACGTTTTACAACAAGCCTACTGGGTGTGCCATCGGTACGTGAAATTGCCGACAATGGTACTGAAAGATAACAAACACTATGCGAAACACCTAAATTTTATCGATGTTTGAGCAACCAACAATGTAATTTAGGTTTGCTAAGTCAGACCCAGTGTTATGATAGCATACAGTTAGTAAGTTGTGTTTCAACACTCGAAATTACTAGAATTCTTCTAGTTCTCACGAGATATTCTGAAATGAATTTTAAAATTGTTCACAGCTTTTATCGTCCCATTCGCCTCCATTTCATCATTCGAAGTCCCTATCCAAAATACGGGACTAACAAAAATCTCTTAAAGAACTAAGCCACTCCTATGCTCCAATGCTATTAAACCGGTGATTTCTCAATTGCGGGAACCACTTACTGTCACAAATAATCCAAAAAAGTGGACATAAAACAGCTCGAAAAACTTCAAGAATGCCCACATCGCCATTCTCCTTAAAAAATGTCTAACGAACAAAATAGCAATTTGCAAGAAACCGAAGATGGCCCAGGATCCCAAAGGAGAAGAGTTGTTAAAAAGTACACATATACGTCGTAGTGGTGGTTGGCGCATGCGTGGTAGAGAGGAGTCACAGTAGCCTACTTTTGGTGCAAAGTTGTCGGTCGAGGCCGAAGTACAGAGACAGTAGTAGCAGGTGTTCTGTACCGGCAGGACAGGAGACTTAAGAGGCATCTCAACGTACACCGGCAACAATACAGTAGCAGATCCGACTCAAAATGGACGCCTATTCTGTTGACTGTAGACGAACAAACAACTGCATAATGACATGCACAGAATAGCAGTCTGTCATCGAAAAACTACAGTATTATCTTAAACCGGTTTAGTGTAAATAACAATGTAAAGATCGATTAAGTAATGGAATATTGGAATTAAAGATTATGAAACTGAGCTAGTTATCTCACGAGAAAGAGCTACAGAATCAGCGAGCTGTGGCCTCCTGCAAGTGTTAGTGGTTAAAACGAGTGAATATGATTAAAACTGATTAAGTCAATTAATTGTAGAAGTAACATAGCAAGGAGGTTTTGTTTAAGGGTGTTTCGGAGAAACGTACTCAGCAAACACAAGGACCAAGTGACTTATAAATATAAAACGTTATGTAATTAAAGTCTTGAAACAGGAACACAGAAGAAAATATGTAAGAACAGAGGTTCGGAGCAAAGTGTTGATTAAAACGTATTTTTTTAAGTTCTACTGAGTGTTTGTGTCATAAGAAGACTAGGATATACAGAATTCAATGCAGACTGGTGTAAAATTGTGACACAACTTCACATCGGAATACTGGAAACGTGCTGGGACTGGACTAAAGAGGATTAACAAATCGTTTTCCCGAACTATGGAAACGGTAAGCGACGTATTTTACGCAACTTTTTTTTTATTTTAAACCAGGTAGGGACCGTGTTAAATAGATGTCTGATGTTGAAATAATGAATGTAAATTAAGCATTTGTCGTAAATAACGTTTTCACCTAAATTTTGTTTAATTATTGTTTTGAACAAAGTTACGTATTAGGCACAACCTTGAATCTTTGGTGTTAACTGGAGGTGTCTGAAAAAGCGTCATAAAATACATCGCGATTTCTCGTGAAATAGTTAGGACAGACTTTGAGATTAAATCATATATTAATTTAAGTCTAATATATCTAAGTTTATTTTAATTTTCACTCTTCTTTTCAATGCCATTAACCCATTAAAACCGAATGGTAACTCTATGTACTTATTCCTTTAACAATCAGCAACTAACTCTGCATTTCGTATTTATCGGCTTCGCACGATTGTTACTGCAAACAGCGATAATCTTCATAATTTATCTTTTAATGGAAAATAGTTATGTTTTTTTGGCGTTACGGACTGAACTTTTAAATACAATTTAGATAAGTTTCGGTTTCAAACGTCTGGCATGAATAATATTTCACAGTTATTACTTCCGAATAAGACGCAAGATTGCTAACCACTGGACGACAGTTAATCCAAAAATCGTAAAATAAATATATTAATTAGTTCCTTTGTGTCCGTACAACCACATATTTAAAGGAAATAAGCTCTGATTTAAATATGAAGAAACACGCTGAGCCAAGTGTAACATGTATTCCAAAATTCGTAGTTTTAAATATGTAATACCACATCAAAAATTGTAATGGTCAATTCGGAGGAAGAGGACGGAGAACAGTCGTATTATCTCCGATTTCAAAAATTCCTATCCCGCTGTTGGCATTATAATTCTGTGTTCGGATTTTCTGCAACTTGCATTACAAAGCAAGTGTAGGAAAGTGTTAATGCTTCTGACTTTCCTTTGCAATGTACCTGGTTCAAATCATCTTATGCCTGCCCTGATTGAAGTTATTCCTAGTTTTCTTCCTGCTTCCAGAAGAATAAAACATGACACGTTCCATGCTCCGCCCGACTCACCGTTCGTGATTATCACACGCCACATGACCTTCGCAGATGAAGCACCATAGTTAAATAATCGGTAACATTTGAGAGCTAAACAACGTTGCTGTTATAACAACGTCATTAAAATAATCGCGCTAAGTCATTTCTCCTGCAGATTCCTTCTCACTATCACATTTTATTTTAAGCTCTTTTCCAGTTGGAAGAAATGAGAAACTCAGGGTGAGCTGTAGAATTTAAGGTGTTCACGGCGATGAGCATACAGATGGCGGTTTTCTGAGTTGTTGCGCCATTATGTTTTGGCTATATGCCAGCGTTTCGGAGAAGTGTATTACCTCCATCTTCAGGGCTAAAAATGGATACAAGGGTGCAACTAACCGAAAGGCCATCATTTATTTCAAGATGAGATGCTAATTTTCTTTATAAAGAATTGACGGATGTTGATTTTAAAATTTTCCGTGCGTTCTTTGTACAAGGTGACAAAAGGAGACACCCGTCCGTCTCCATCTGCCTATAGACATGTTACATTTCGATACGCGCTCATCAGATTCTGGTTAAATCTGGTACTTGCAGGAAGGTGTGAAAATTTTAACCAGAAAGCAAACAAACACTGCAGACCGAAATGGGACGTGGAATTACTTCCTAGTTTCACAGAAATCAGATCGACCCCTCTTCCTTCATTCAATGCCAGCGTACCTGTTACATGCACGCACTATATTATTAAGCAAGAAGGCATATACATGGTCACTGGAGCGTGGAGGATTTCAGGTAATGGTCAAAACACGTTCTTTCCCAAATTATAACCTCACACTATAAGCAGAATTTATTTCACAGCTATGGTCGAGAAAAATCTAGATAATATCATACCTACGGTCTGAAAAGCTTTGGATAAAGCGAAATAGAAGACTGAAGGCTTTAATTCTTCTCTGTTTGTGTTCAGAAATAATTTTAGTGTATTAATCCAGTGGAAAGCATCCACTTCATAATTAGGATACCGGAGGGTAATAAGAATGAACTACCTTTCCTCCGACACCAGACAACCGCGGGGTCAGACATGAAGTTCATAAATTGGGATCGGGATGTAACGACGTGCTGCATGATCAGGACTATCGCATACCTCGGGGGGGCGGTGATAAAAGAGTCTATATTATTATTACATTTAGCCATAACCACATTTTGAGAGAAACTGTCAGTAGTTTCCAGAAACGCCATAATTAAATACAACAAAAATATATTTGTGGCATCGTGCATTATTAGATGGGCAGAAAGACTAAGTTTTCAACAGTATATTTATATCTACAATAGATGACCATTAAGATAACTGAGGTGTACAAAAGGGGAAATAAACCATTTTGAAAATAACCTAAGCGTAATCAGTTGGTGTACACATTCGCACTGTTGTTAATTACACAGGCGGTGCAATCATATGGCTACATGACATGTAATTTGTATGAAGTTTCTATTTCGAAATTGATAATGAGCCCGGAGGAGCGTGAATATTAGTCTGTAAATGCAGCAGGTGATTGTATTTCACATAATGCCCTGCAGCCATGCTTTGGCGTCTGCGCCAGTACGAGGATCACGATTCGAAAGATAGATACATCATACCAGAATGCCAGGTTCAGTTATCAGATTGTAGTCTGGTACAAAAAGAATTCTGTACGTCTATTTCCACGCAGTCATTACAACAAGAACGTACTGATGGAAGTCGACAGAAAAGCGAAATTAATACACCCAAGTGCAACGCCTGGCAATTGGTTAATCTGCCTGTGTGCAAGTGTTATCTTGAGGTTTATATATGATTTAGTGTCTAAAATTAACATCTTTAATCCGAAGAATAGACGATTGATAAATAATGAGTGTGACGGCCTGTCCGAAATTAACGCTTGTAATACCACGATAATTATTTTATCAATAAGGACTTTGCTCAGTGGGGTTAGTTACGCCACGAACGAGCCAATTCGATAAACAATGGGCTATTCTAATATGAGTTTCTGATCGACAGAAACTTCATGGTCGAAAAAAGGAAGTGTTCAACAATTTTAGCTACTAATTGATAGACACGGTTATGATATACCCAGAGCATCCTACAACAAACGTTGAAACCCCGGACTCGCAAATATGGTTCTGTTTATCTTTAGACTCTACAAACCCATTGTCTCCTAGAACTGTTATCTAGTTATTATGCATAGTTATTTAATTTCATATGTGAGAAACGAGTCATACCTTACTGTGATACCAAATTAATATGGCTAAGACAGTGTCTTTGCTTTCACACTTACATTCGTCTTATATTGTTATATAACCGGTTATCTCAAAAAGGTCTGGCAGGTTTTGGCGGTAAGAACTTTAGTTACGCTCTCGGTACAAAAACGTTACGTAGACCAACAACAGTGAACCTTAAGGGACACCCACCACCTCTCATCTAATCACTAAATTATTCAACCGAATAAAATCGCTTGTTAAGAAAAGAATGCAAGATTGTAAAATATAAACATATCGAATTTTCTACGCCACACGTAGCATGAATAATGTGTCTGTGTTATTGTACACTGAACAGTAAATTATACAACAAAGTTAACTTACGAAGAACTGATATTTATGATAATTCATGCTACACTGGAGTTTCTAGAGAACGGATTTCGGTGTTCCTCATAAAGTGGGGTTGAACGAAATGAAAATTAGAAGCCGAAACGCCGCTAGGTACTCATCGCGGTCTAATCTGCTGAATTAGTTAGTAACATTGAAATTACAGCAAAACAGAAACAAAGATAGGAAGGCAAGTAAGTTAAGTTTTTAATATCGGTTCGTAACGTCACAGGACCTACAAACAGGGTATAACCTAAGTAGAGAGGTGGAGGAAGCAGTGCTATTTAATTTACAACAAATAATGGTTAATATTTGATTGTATGAATATCAACTAGAGATTGCATTAAAAAATAGTTTGGCTTTTGCAAAGACTGCTGTCTTGAGCTCCTCCGGTCGGCGATGTACTGGACCACAAACTTCCCAAAGACATTAGATAAAGCAGTCCTTAACACAACTGACTAAAACAAGGAGACGAAGATAAGTGATCCGAAATCTAATCTGAGAACGTATCTCAGCATTTCTTTTTTCTAGAAGATAGATGAAAAATTCAAAGGATCTCAGTCACACTCTCCGCTACCCGTCTCGAGATTCGAACAACAGATCTTCTGAATAAGAAGCAATATTTCGCAGTTCGGTGTAACCCTTTAATAAAACAATAGACTCCAAGATATATCATCTTTGAATGAATAATTTATGACTTTATTTGATTAATCTTTATCAACTACAGTAGATGTGTACTGTCCTCGTCAACTCAACATTCGTAATTCTTTTGCCATTCTCTACTTGACGGCATGGACACTGACTACATGGAGCACAGTCCGTCCTGAGAAGTGGCAATCGCTCAACCGGTCACGAAATTCCTTGCCTTTCCTTAAGATGCATTTTAATATCTACGTCTAGGTCTTCCAAATGGCCTCTTTCATTGCCCTGACGGGAACATCTCTCCGGTCCTCCAGACCACATTCAGCCACTTTGCTGCCTGCTCTGTCTCGGCGCAGTTATTAAAATCACACAATAACCGAATACAAGGCAGTCGATTACTGCTTCAGCTAACCTGCTTTTGACGTCCCTAACACTACGCTTACCCCAGATCGCTTATAAGAACGTTACGAAACGAGGCCGACGCGTTGTGTGGCTCTCGTTGCATCACTGGGCAAGTGTCTCGTCAAGTAGTTCAGTTTTCGTCGTTGTCGCAACCCGCTGAAAAGTGTGACAAAGTAATTAGCACCTCCTTAAAAAAGAGAGTGGGAGCCGTGTCTTAATGTGCAGCGGACTTGAGTTTATAACTTCATACTAGGATCGTGCAAAACTTGGCATCTAGGGACTGTCTTAGATATACGGCAATGCATTTGGGGGTACACAGGTGTATAATCTTCTTCCATAATTTGCACACGTACAAAAATTAACAGTCCCTTTACTCCGACCTTGTTAGTCATCATCTTACTTACGTCATTCCGATTTCGCCCTAACGTTTTTATGTGCATATATTTCGTTGCGATACGATTTGATGCATACTGTACCTGCCACTATTACAAATACATCACTGACACAAATCGGAGCTTCCTTGTAAATTATTTCCAAACGTAAATCAGATATGAGACACATTACTTGACGTAAAACGAAGATTACCCATAGGTGATTTTCCCACTGTGAAGGGATCTAAACATATAGTGGGAATAATATTAAAATCGATCCTAAAGAAACAGGTTGTGAGGGCGTGAGGTCGTGAGGTCGTGGAATCGGTATAGGGTCCAATGGTGAGCTCTTGTTATCACGACAATTAACCTTCGGGTTCCGTAAAAGGAGACGAATTTCTTTGCTAGCATAGAAAATATTAGCTTTCTCAAGGAGAACTCTACGCCGTCTATTAAATATCGTAAACTATTCCCAAGGTTTTAAGACACGCTTTAAACGGAAACTTCAGAAGCGCCACTCGATTTTATTATGTCCAGTTTTAGGTACCGTAAATGAATACAGAATTCTTAAAGAAATAACATGCCACAAACTTCTACAGAGAAATTAATACGACTCTGAGAACAGCACACAACATAAACAGGAATATAAAATACTGTTCAGACGTCTTTAGTATCTACAACTCGCATACGATACATACTTCCGACTCTACAGTGTGAGGTCTGTCTCTCAACCACGCAGATCATGAATGATCAACGCCGGAAGCCCTCACTATTCAGTAGCGTTCTATTTTACTGGACTATAGAAGCCTATTTGCACAAGCATCATAATAATACTTTGTAGGGCACGCAAACAGATGAGATGTCGGCATGTGTTCTTTCACTTTTGCTGAGTATAGTTGGTAGTCGAGTACTATAGGGAGCTGTCCCCTCGGGACAGATGTTGTCCCAGAATGTAGGAGATAGGAGGCCAAGAGCAAGCCGCTCTCATTGACGACTCTGTTTTCAAATCAATAAGGTAGTAGTCTGACCGTTAGCGTTTAACGATGCTCATGAATCGAAACCGGACGGGCGCTTAACGATGAATCAGAGAGCGGTTGTTCGGAGAGCCTGTGCACGAAACTCCATCTGGACGAGCCCAGCTTTGGTTCCTTCTAGTTCTGTCACGATTTTACAAGGATATCTCATTTGCTCTCTGACCTGTTAGAAACAGTTTCTGATTTATCAATTTCATGAGCACGTATTCAGAGTGAAAAAGCCTAATTGTCCATGTACATTGTCTATTTTATTTTAATAATTAAAGTTTTATGCAACGGATCTGTCAGGAGCTCAGAGTATACACCGTCGAATGATTAACAGATTAGAAAAGACAAGCGGTCGTGGCCTAATTTAAGGTAATATTCTACTATTTGCCTAGAGTGACTGGGGAAACAACTAAAAATGTGTCCTAACCCTAAATTTTTCAGACACTGAGCTTTCGGCGAAGTTATTTGAGCGAAGTAAAATGAATAAGTAATTGAGACAAAAGCCCTCCATACTTTGATTCTAGGAAAAACAATCAAACGTTTTAAAAGCAAGATTTATACAATAAACAACAAAAACATTTTTACAAATTAATAATTTTTAGGACAGCCGATAAAAAAAGTTGGGATGAACTAAGTTTTTTGACATTTACTACATAATTGCATACAAAAGTAAACCCAAAAAATTTCAATGAAGCGGCAACCCTGATATTCCAATATTATCTAAAAGTGCGATAATCAACATTTTCGTTGGTGATACGAAATGTTACCACATTACCTACTCAAATTAGTACTGCCAGCTAATTAAATAACTACCAGTAATTCATTTGATCAAGAAATAACCAGCTCATAAGAAGCTTCATCACATTCAATGCAAGCTACATAAAGCCACTTTAAGAATACTTCTTCTTTCCTTAATCGGGACTAAAGTTACGGTTTCTGATTCTTCATCCTTTGTATGAAGAAAGAAGACTTTATATACACCAATACAAGCATATATGTGCAGCGTAGTGGAAACATGTAGTCCGGCCATGCAGTCAAGCGTTCGTCTGCTTCTTCCTCGGTTATAAAAATCCAATGCTAAATTATAAGGTTACATGGCTGATAATATGTGTACTAAACATAAAATTGCACGGAAAAATAGCTTCAGTTAACTGTAAAGCGCACAAGGTTATGAATACATCAGACATAATTAAACATTTTCAAGAGAATATAACAGGATATGAGAATCTGTAACTCGGAGCTGATTCATGTTCCGCTATTTGACGATGTAAAGAGACTCATGTCTCTAAAGGAACTAGATTATGTCAGATTTCAAACTAAGAGAAGGAATAAACGGGCGAAAACAGAAAAAATAATGCCAGATTAAAGGTTAACTCAATGCACTTCACAAAAGAACCTGCCCGATTCTTTCTTGGCCACTGTTAAATAGAGAACAGCAAAGCAATTGTCACTTTTGTGAAATTATGATCAGGAATATATATTTGAAATCATACAAAATCATAAGCAGGAATATGATGCTGAGTACGTAATGAGCAGTTGCTTGCACTGTGTTTTCTAAAAAGATGATGTTTTCTTAGAAATACTTGTAACCGGTGGAAGATAATTCCGATATTGATACGAATATCGACTCTTGCTGGTGTCTTATAATCTGGCAGTCCTAACTCTTCTGTCAAATGATTTAAGCTTTTCTTTCCCGACAGGCGGTGTACTAGGCTACAGACTGCAGTTATGCAGAAATGAGGGACAGGGGGGTCTACGACTTTTGATCTTCTGAAAATAAACTGTCATTACATGTATGAGATAAATTTCTGCTTAATGCTCCGAGTGTTATTTCCACATTCAATAATGTAGAAAATGCAAGACGAAAATGGTCGTCGTACGAAAGAAGGCACAGATAGAAAGTTATAACGATCTGAAGAAGTATATTTTATGCATCATATATCGGGATTATGGCGCCATAGTGACAATAAATACCACAAGAAACTTGGCCAGCAAAATGAATGGCGTTACCTGTGACAAACATGTTTCTCATTCCTGTATTCGGGCACGATTGAATGAAAAAGGATGTGCACGGAAGCGGCACGGTCTGTTTTGAGGAGCAATCCCAGAATGTCCTTAAGGGACTGGCGAAAACCAAGAAGAATATGGATCAGGACTGCCAGTCCCTGGGCCAATATTCAAAACTTGAACCTCCAGAATTCAAAGGAAGAATGCTAACCATAAAGTGGTTATGTTACATTGAGGAATTTATGTAATGTGACCAACATTGAACATGTCTTTAAATTTTAGTCAGGACTCTGAAAGTCCCATTTCATGATAATTCATGTATTGAGAGCCGAGTTGCTGCATGCACGTATATAATAGGACGGACGGACGGACAAACGAATACGTAGGAACGAGATAACAGCCACTTAAAAGCAGGCAGGCTAATAAATTACTAGCAAACTGTGTGCGATGGACCTGTAATAATAACGTGCAAGAAGTCAAGAAGTTATTGCATAGGAAAGTCATTAGGAGATGATACAAAATATTTATAGGTGGAATTTTCCACAGTGCAGCAAAGTCCTCTTCTCCGTTCCAATTATGACATATACGTGAAAAAACTCACACCGTGGTCGAAAATTAAGTGTAGGAACTCGAAGTGCGCCAAACGCTTACTTCTCTTTCGTTTCTGGAGGCGGTGGTGAAAATCTGACAATTTACAAACTTTCCAATTCTTATTCTTTCGCAAGTTGCCCTTCTCTAAAAGTAGGAAATTTTGTCGTGTATTTCAGACACGGTTAGTCAGCCTTTACGTGGCAGCAAAACAGGGAAACGCGGGTGAAAAAATGCATGTTGCGGGCTTATTTTCTGTTTAATGTAATCTTCACTTTCTCCTCGCCCTATTCACAAAGGTTTTCACATAAACTAAGATATAGAAGAAAAACAAAGATATAGGAAACAGATAAATATAAGAACGCGCCTCTACTTCTCCGGCACCGAATTCCTCCGAAACTTCCATCATTTTTACCATTTCGACGCTGTTCTGCGCCCGAAGGCTCTGCATGCCCAGTGTCCATCGCCGTACTGTCGAAGCCACTAACCGGCCGTCCGGCAAGTGCAGGCGGAACGACGGGCTTCCTGTTCCAGTACCACGAACTGGAACGGAGAACGTTGCAGGACGTCTTGTGCCACGGAGTGGGCAGCGTGTGTCGGCGGTTACGGTACAATCACATCTTGTCCAGCTCGGCCATCATAACGTTCCCATCGTCTGAGATCCACACGTCCCCCGTTACACGATAACAGGAGAAAGGAACTGAACTTTATCTGCGCATCTGTCCACCGCCAACTAATCGGAGATTAGAAGCCACTTCAATACGTCATTCGGTTACACATGTTAAAGTACTCTACATCCGATAAAAGTTTTGGGAAATCTAATGGCAGTAACTTCTTTGCGACTGGGTCCACCAATGTACGACTTTCAAATAGGCCATACTTACAGCAACGACACTGGACCGACTACAAAGTTTATATATCGCCCGGTAACAAATGAGACAGGCCTATAATGAAACACTTGGATGAAAGCGGTCGTGGCCTGACATGATTTTATTTCAATATCGCATCCCGAGAAATTGTGGAAAACCATCAAAGTGTATGTCGTTTTCTGTAGGTCGGAACTGAGGTACATGATACCATTCTGCAGCCCGAAGATTCCTTGCGATTTCTGAAGCTTTATTTTCATTACAATATCAATGTAAACATTTATACGTTTCTGGACAACGAAGATGTGCCGCAAATTATCGTGCGACTTTCAGGGTTCTTGAACACTCGGAACAAAACCCCGTTTCCTGTGCTCTCTTGCTGTTCACAGACTACCGACCCAGATACACCGAAACCAGAGGTGCGTGTTCCTGACCGCTTGAGAACTACTACTGTTGGATTTATTTTCCCATCACTCTTCGTTAAACAAATTCCTGTAGTACAGCTCCCTATACTTAAATACAGTGTTGTGAATCTTCAACACAGAACATCGACACAACGAGGTAAAATTTAAAATCATTACAAATCGTGTTAGTACCCGTTGCTTCTCCTACATGAATCTTTAGCATAGACAAAAACGTGACAACTTCATGATGAATGATGTTATTTTACTTGATTAATTCTTAAACGGTGCAGACTTAACACAGCTAATGCCGCCTGGTACACAGACCGCGACTACGCAGAAGAACAGATACATACAACACTTCTGCACGTTCGGTTGATTGATAGCCCTTTCTAAAAACGCATTATTCTCGCGTACCACAACATCTCGAGCTTCAGAAATTACGTTGCCTGCAATCATAGTTTTACTTCATTGTTGCTATTCTGGTAATCCACTGGAAGTACAGTCAGTATAAATTCTAGTGTGTCAATCAGTATTGATTTTATACTTCATCTGGAAACTAAAGTGCCGTGGCAGGAGTCACATTTTATCTGATACATTATTGTAGTCAGTCCCAAAATGACTGGTAATTGATCGCTGGTCGATTTACGTCCAGAATAGCACGTTCGATACAACAACAATAGGAGAGGTGTTTGTTTGTATTACAGCATCTGCGTTTCTCACAATACCACCGTCCTAAGCTAAATAATTACTTAAAAATCAAATTGAGACTTTAATTGCATTTTATCTCAAAATAACCGAGTAACAATACACGTATGGACTCTATCAAGTTCCTCATTTCCGGTTATCTAATGAAAATTGATTCTACTTTAGTTTATTCATAATGTATAGAGGATTTTCAATAATAATACAAGAAGTTCTGTGTTTGTCATTGTAGTGTAATACACCAATTTGTTTTCCTATGTTGCATGGTACCCGGCTGGCTGAAAATTAGTCAAGTATGGAAATCCTCCGGAAACCATCAGCTGCGTTGTTGGAAAGTTAGCCACATCAGCTACGCAGTTTCATTCGAAAATGTCAATGTAAAGGCCTAACGCTTATAAAATTGGGCTCTGAATCTTCTAAGACCTTGTCACGCCACATGTAACAATTAGCGCCTATTTCATTTAAGTTAGCATTATTAATAAATAATGTTAGAATCATTACACAAGTAGTGTGTGTGCTCATATAATATATACGTAAATGTTTAAAAGAAATCGTATACATTCTCTCTCGTGTTTCGATGTTTCTTTAAACAAATCTCAAGTTCCCTTTAATCCAAAATTCTTCAAACGAACGAAGACCTATTTTTCACAGCCCAGCACTCTAAGTAGGCCTCAACTTCACATGGGAAGTGTAACGTCGTAGTAACACACTAACACGACAGGCTCTCTGAATGGCGATGACACAGTGCCTAATTGTTCTGCAAACAGCAAAATTTGTTCAGTCACAGTTACTGTCTACTTTACACATCAGACATGAGCACACTTTCGAATGCCAGTCTCTCTCTCTCTTGCTTGTAAAAGTGAACTTAATTGGGCTAATACTATTTATTACAACAATCTTACTCTTGACACTTCACATTCATGTTCTTACAATTTCTCAAATATAAGGTTATTATAACAACTGAAAGTAGTGTAACTTTCTATACCTAAATTAAATATCCATTGTCCTATTTGGAACAAAAGAATATTCATGAGAATTATTTGACTTTGTATTTTAGAGAAAAGTTGGCCACGAGAGTGAATGCGAGCGACAGTTTTTGATTGTGTCTGTGACTGGATCCTTAGTAATTGTTAAGACGGGCTTACGTAAAATGTAATTTGTATTAACTTAAGTCCTTCTTACCAAGCACGAAATATTTAACCTGGGGAATTCTTATAAGCATAGTCTAATTGGTAATTCAAAAACACTCAACATTAATATTATTACACACATATGCTAATAGATAATACGACATAATGGGAAGATATTTCCTTGGTCACTACAGGAAGTCTGAATGCCGACGATTAGACACAGAACTTCCCAACTGCTATCACTAGTAGCGATTTTAATTCCATACTACACAACCTCGGTAATTGACACAGCGTCGTTATATTATGGAAGTAAACGCTCAGCCAGAATAGTTCCACCTGTACGCACGCTTACAAGGATGGAAACTGTCTTGCGACGAGCATCAGAATCACTGTGAGAACATAACCGTGTGTAGGGGTCTGCGGACCAGAAAGTGGGCCACCACAACAGCAGTACCTGCTGCAACCTGACGTCACATGGAACGGACCTGACTTCGAGAACCGGAACGGGAGATGTACCACATACCGGAAATGACAGCTTGCGTGTCCACAACACACACAGCATAGTGGTGATTGTGATGATATTTGTAAGGAAGCATCACAACGCGGTTCAAACAAGTCGTATTATAACGGGAAAATCACTGAAGGAGACGACTGATTCATCAGACAGGTGCCTGAGATACTTAAAGCATGACTCTGCTCCATGCAGTTAGTTACTGAGGCTAAACAACTTGCAGTGTTTTTCAAATATAAGAATGAAGGCGCGCACTGCCATGAACTGGGGTGAAGAAACAGCTAAAATCCTCCTCGCACCCCAGTGCACCCTTCAGGATCCCTAATCACGACTAGGAATGAACCCACAGGCACAGAATGCGAAGAGAACGCACGAAGTCAAACCTACGCCTCGATGCAAATTCAAGGCCACTCAAAAGATGGCAAAATGTTTGCTGGTATTTAAAAACTGTGGCCTTCGCTGTGAGGAAAGGCGGTTATATTGCTCAAAAACACGACGTCCAATTCTAGTTCAAGGATTACATAAATCAGATAACGGACCTGATGACCTTTCACAAGTTTCTTGTCGCTTCCTCTCACAAGTAAAACGTACGCACGAATATCTGTGGTGACATTGGAAAGAGTTCGGAGATGAACGATACAGAAGCATGGAGAACCCACATTCCAGTATTCACTCATTCGTTGTACAGTACCTCGTCCAGAGAACACTAAAAAGCAGTTAAATGTATTCACCTAGGAATACGTGGTTTGTTTCTACTAGCAAAACAAATTCAAATTCAGGAAAACACCAACCACAAATTATTAAAAATAAATTTGAAATGGCACTGAAATGTTGACTAAAAGGTGCGGTGTCGCAACAATTCTCTGTGTGCGGAAAAGTCATTGCGAACGTGGAAGTCGGTACATTCAGCGGCCATTAAGCGTACACCCCACAACAATCCGTTCTCTACAAAATGAGTCATGAATCACTCTTACTCATACAAAGAAGGAAACAATTATTCCCCCAACTCATTAAAAGCACCTATGAATGACATAGGCCGTCTTTATTGTACCAATATACAGTTCATGACGTAGAGTCTGGTTTTATAAAGTTGTAAATTAAGCTTCGATACCAAAATTCTTTAGTGATAAATTAACTGATATGCAACTGGCGAAATGGATTAAATTAATAACTCCTACTTCTTCTTAACTCAATGAACATTGCTGATATGTTCGATGACCTGGTGGAGAACGAACCCTGGACCTGCGTTGACGTCATTTGTGTTACTGTCACAAGAACTGCCGTGGGGCACTCCGACATCACTCCTGTTCTGAAGCTTTGTCGGCGGTAGCCAAAAGCACAGTGTCTTTCGATGCTTTAGCGTGTGCCACACAGACCAAGGCAAAATGTCCGTCCGTCTCCCGCACGCATGAGCGAGGTGCAGTTCGAAATAAAGAATTATTTGTACGAAGTTGCAGCTGTTAGCAATTTCGATACAGCATAAATGGACTTGAGATGTATTAGTACCAAGTATGAACATAATTATGAGTCTGTAACTCAAGACTCAAACAAGTAAAAATGATTTAAGTCGAAATTTCGAACGATGTACAGCACATTTCATTTTTCTCTGGCAAATAACAAATCAAAAGGACTGTATTTGTCACCCACCGCTTTAACGACATAGGTACTTCATTTCCGAGGTTAACAGACAAGAAATGTAGTTCTTTCACGCGAATGTAAATAGAATGCATTTAAAACTCGCCGTAATTGATTCCTCGCTACAGGAAAGCTATAAACCGCTAGGCATTGATAAAATTCCAGCAGAACTGATCTCAACAGGATAAAACATTACGATTTCCAGGAATAACTGGCATTGCAGTGTAATGGATCATTACTGAACCTATTCGAGAAACATGAACAGGAGATGTAATAAATGCATACATACATTTAAATCGAAAAACCTACAGATACAACTTGAAAGAAGTAGGTGTACGTGGGAACACACAGTGTGTGGCGGTGTGGACTGGATTCAGTTGACTCATGACAGGATCAAATGGCTTTGGAACTAAGAGGACAGAAATTTCTTGACCAGCTGAGGTTCTCAAGAAACGTTGCTCCATCCAGTTCGTTATCTCAGATTCCCTCCAGCCCCCTCCGATTTTCGTATAGGATATCCCATAAGCTGTTGATAATTGACTCAGCTCGTGAAGAAACACCCTATTACGGAAACAGAATACTTGTACCCGTAGTTATCTGACATATTATACACGAGTAAAACAATATAAGACAGAAACAACTTATGAATAGCATCTTCTTCAGTCCTAACAGATTTATCTTTCGTAAGTATTCTGTCACAGGCCATAAAAACCCCCGTAAAAGAAGAGTGGCTGGCTCGTAAAATCTAAAACAAAATCTATTAAAAAAACTAGTATGCATCGTTTCTTCTCGTAACGACCTCACAAATCATTATACAGAGTCCGAACAAATGCCTGTCTTGCGTTCTCATAGCTAAACTTAAAACTCCGTAGCATTCCAACGCGGAAACAACGCGTATAACACAGCGCATCTTCGTGCTATGGAACCATCTTTATGCAACCATTTCGTTTCTTTCGTCCACCGTAAATGATTAATAAATTACCTACACACTTAAAATGAATGATTGCTACGTGTGCTACCAATCTTACACTTCGTTCACGTGATCTGACAATGTTGAGATGTTACGTAAATTGACTCCTTATGTTTTTCCCCATGACCCGAGGGGTAGCAAACTGCAAGGGTCCCTCTACCAGGGTCACGGTAGATGGCATAGGACAGCAGCTATGTCATTTCTGGGGCGAGGCTATTGAAGAATGACTTCCCTAAAGGCCCGTCACCAGATATTCACAGGCTACAATCACATACTGATTGTACCGGTTGTGATACTGCGACGGAGAAGGCAACGGGAAACCACTCCATTATACTCGTGATTCCCTAGTACAATCAAGCATGGCAGAAACAAACGAACGTATGGCTCAAATTGCTATGCTGATCGCCAACATCCGGAACGGATAGGCACTTTAAGAAGAAGAAGACGTTTTTCGCAGCAAAGAACCGATATTTTCCGGCATGCCATAACACAAGAAATTTAAAAAAATCTTCAAGAGTCTATGAAGTTCTCTCTGCGCGTCTTCTGAGTTGTAACGAGGCCGTGTGATCTTGCACGTGGTTAACAGAGTTTCGGAGAAAAGTGTCGCCTACATTTTAAGGGCTGAAGTTGGTTCCGATCAGGTGAGAGGCGTATATGTAGAATGAGGTTGGACAGAGGGCATGGGGAGAAGAGAATGACAATAAAGGAAAACCACGAAGCCCTAATAATCGCTTAATTCTAAGGAGGGCACGCGAGGGAGGAACAAAGGGCCGAGGGACGCCAGTGACAGAGAAAGGCAACAGGAAGGGAAAGGAGCCACAAGGCCATGAAAAGTTAAAATCGTACCAGTCACAATACTGAAGATGGAGGCGTTACGTTCCTTCGAAGCGTTGAAAACCATCACGGCGCTACTAATCATAAGACCACAATCGAAAATGACGTATTTTGTTAAGACATACTGTCTCTTCTTCTCATACCGTCATAGTGTTAATTGCCTCATCACCAATAATCATCATTTTTCTTTCAGATCTCCATGCTGTAGTCCAGCTTCATCCTCGCTTCCGTCATTCAGTCTTACAAGTTCAAGGTAAGGCGTATAACGATGCACTTTTCTAAGAATTTGTTACTAGTTCATTCATGCCTTTCTAGACACCGGGGTATAAGAAAATAGAGAGCTGACATGGACCGTCAAAACACAGTTTTATTCTGCGGTATATGTAACTAGTTTCGAAACAGAATCAGTTTTACAGATGGCTGTGTATTCGACGACTCTGAGAACGTAAATGAGTACAGGGTTAATAACAGCTAATTCATATGCATATAACAGCCTCCATAAATAAAGGTATCATGATTTCCTTGCCCGAGGACACAGTCACGCGTGAACATACCATTCATCTCCATTTACAGAGTAGATTTGAGGTCTCCTGTAATTCAAAATGGCGCAATGTTCAAACAAGGCTCTGAAATATGTCCCGATACATATGGAATCCATTTAGTTACAGTGGAATATATCTGGGAACGAGTTGCAATGAAGTAATTGCAAAGCCACTGGCATATTACTTTAATCCTCTATTTTAAGACGTCATCGATTTCAAGACGCGCCCTTGATTTAGTAATAGATTTACAGGAGAAAAAAAAAATATCGATTCTTAGACGTCATCAAATGTAACACACAAATTTAAGAAATTTTAAAATAAAAAAATTAGCGCTTTTTAACACCGAGGAAATACGGCATCTCACATTGTCCGCACATAATATCAACAGCCTATAATATTACTCCAACTATTTAATTATAGACATATCAAAATTATCACATACTTTCAGCACAGTTGCACTACATCAACTGATTATAAACGTAAAATCTTTGAACTTTCATTTAACCTAATTTGGCAATTATGAAAAGGAGCTAATGTGGCCCTAAAGGCGGATGTCCCTCAGTCATCATCATACGTCGACAGAAGAAACTTCCTACGCACAGGCCCATACCTCCATTTGGACACAACGCAAGGATTTTATTTTACTATGTAGCACGCTGTGGTACCTCAATTAGGAACGAATTCGATTAATGTGTGCATGAACTAGCAAACTGATGAGAAGCTGAAAATATTTAAGTGTTTGTAAAATACTTCTATTTGTCTTACAGACCATGACACATATGTATGGGGTGATTAAGGAGACAGGTAAAGTAACCGCCTTTGCACTCGATTTGAGGGCATTCAGTACACAAGACAGACCCGTTGACCATGAGATGCCACCGACCTGTGTTCAGAGGTCATTAAAGCATTACTGCTCTTGAAATATTTATTCTTGGTTTACGATCGAGATGTTTTCTGTTTTCTCATTTTCTCGACTCTTCACCCATAGTATTTTACCTCGTCATAAAGTAGAGAAAGGCAAATCAAAGGAGGGTTGTCCACGTCACAGGGCACACCGCCATACACAGCGAAAGTAGAGGCAATTCTTAACTCCAGTGGAGATCGGTTGAGCAGTTTGTTTCACGCTCCGGCAGTCTTGTTCGTTGTGAAACAGACATTAAATCATCAGACTTCTTAAATATCGCAGAAACACCAGAAACACTGGTTAAACATAGTGCCATCAATCGACTGCTGTCATATTACGAAACACACAATTCAGGAAGAAAGAACTGCAAACCTAAATGGATTTAAAAACAAGTACAGACCACTTTTCCCAAGCAGCTCCTGATGGTTTAACGTCAGACACGAGGCCTCTGAAAAGATTTTATGTAGGCCTAATAAAGTCGCATCCAAAGGTGAGGCGCACAGAGGACTTCTTTCGTATGTTGTAATAACGAAACGTAGATTCCCTACGTTGGAATGACAACATTCTCAGCACAAGATAAATATCGTCTAGGTAATAGGATGCAGCTCATAAAATATATTTAGACTTGGAATACATGTTACTATAATAGAGAAACAGCTTCTTCAAACAAAACTGTATCGTAAATTATATGGCCAAGCAACCAGAAACAAGTTATAAAAACCAAAACTACATTGAAAAAAATTTAGATGAGCGCCAAGTTTTAAATTCAAGCAACTGGTCTGAAGGATTTATTCACACTTCAGGGACAACTTCATTCTGCTATATATTCTTCGGTGCTACGAAACCTTGGACTAGATAGGCAACTGGAAATCCAAGAAAAGACTGAACTAACGTTTTTCTTACGTTAAATATTGTGCAAAAATTAATTACACTCTCTTAACACTACTGCTGACGAAACTGGCGATTCTGTATAAATATGGCTCAAGGATCTCATATTCCTCAAGACAATAATTTTGTAATAAGGTCGTAACAAATAAATATTAATAACTAATACAAATTTGGCACTGGTTCAGAATTTATCAGGGAACAACAGCAGCAAACAGAAAGGAATTTCGCGATGAAATTACGAGAAGAATAATTTCAGAAAACCTTATGACACAGGAGGATTTTTGTCTTCGCCACGACGCCCATGCCAACTCTGGGGCCGCCCACCCTCGTACCCAATAAGCACCGCGATCGATTCCTTTGGGGTAAAGCTGCCGGGGCGGGAAGTTAAGCTCTGGAGAAACTCTTCTGCCTTCCTGGTCGCATCCTACAACAGGAGGCTGTTACTTCCTCATGCACGAGCCCACTTAAGACTCTGCTCATCACGTCTGTTAATTTACGCTCCGAAAACTGACTGAAGGCGACTGGTAATTTATCATCGACATAGCGTGTGTAAAGCGATGTGCCTCAGTTGATTTCACTGTGAGTAAGGCAATGGATAGAGGAGACACCAGATGTGAAAGCTAACGTATCTGCAGTGCATACGATTCTGATTTACAAATCAACAAACAACATATCCCGATACGCTTGACTAAACACTGGACGGAACGAGTGCTTCGTTTGACTTGCCGTCAAGAGAACATGTTAATTGAAGGAAATGTAGCGTAAAAAAATAGTTCTCTCATCTCCTTGGGGCCTTTTCACTGGCGTACGCATTGTGAAATCCAAGCTCTGTAATCAACTTTTACTTCAAGATTCCCTCAATTAGCATAATTAAAGAGACCGTAAGAGGTTTTTGCTGACATCATGAGCCTGTCAGAGTACTGACACAGTGCAATGAACACGAACTTCAACTGACACGAGGAGCTCAAGCGAGGATTGGGAGCTAAAGAGGACGCTAATCCCTTCCTGTCTTCACCCCACAATTTCAAACTGAATTGCTGTCAGGCGCGATTCGCAACGATGCGCGAAAAGTCACCAACTTTACCAGGTTGTTCCTTCCGGCTACTCGTAAGCCCAGGAGAACAAATAACTTTCGTTAAATTTCGCAATACATTAAAAACATATTTCATTAATGTTTAATGAACTGCACGTATCTCAAAAGAACGGTCCGTGGTTCGGATTCTGGGTGAAACAGTCGTGATTTAGCCAAGTCATACAACATTGTTCCGGGGAAACATACTGTCTTCATCTTCAGGGTTTCCGAAGGACACGGTACATCCTCAAACCCCGGTTCCAGTGTGGTACACCTTCTAAAATGTTTGTGTAAACATACAATCTCTTCCTTTTTCAAGGTCATCTTGTGGAAAACAACAACAAGAGAAGGGCGGGACAGGGGGAAGATTAACTTTTATATAAAATAAAACATAACATAACCTAACCTAACCTTGCCGTCCCTACCGAGTGCGTAGCGTGTACGAGAAGTAAAATCAAGTCCCAGTGGGTGGAAATAAAAGCAGCTTGAATTTAATTCAATGTAGAGAATGCAATAGAGGTGTCGCCATTGCATATAAAGAGATTACATTAACATTCTAAAGTAACCTACTGGGCTGTTCGGCAATAAAATCAAAAGATATTTCAGTTCTATACGTCGTCAAATCCTGTCCGCCTGATCTAAAGCAGATATAATAAGAAGTACTTTTACTGTGCGGTCTTTGCTTGACGTAAAGAAAAAATAAAGAGGCCGTGTCCATTCCTGTCAATTTCATCTCCGAAATTAGTCTAGTAACCAGGTGTCGATTAAAAATAATAATTTCAATTTTGATTTATAGACACGTAAGTTCTACTAGAACCCCTACTTTCTATAAAACCTAGATCGATGTTCATCAGTGCTGTATAAATCGACACATGGTAAAAAAATTCGTGTATAAAATACGTAGAATTCTAAAGATTTAAAAGGTGTATTTGAAAACTGTTTAAATAATGGACTAATTTAACGAAATATTTTGATAAACTTATGACTGTATGCTATGAAGTGTCTATACTGCATGCTTACGTTTTATGACTTGACATAGTAGTATTCTAATATTGAGTTAAAAGTTGTCTTAACAGTATTTTAATCAAATGTATTATTGCTATTGTCTATATCTAATAATCTTTGAAACCCAGAATTCATAGATTTAAACCTGTATCTACTCGAATAATTCTCATAAATATCTTTTTAATGAAAAATAATTTTAAAAAATAACATCACTTTCAGTCTCTCGCCTAACCGAAATTGTATAGAATGAAATAACATGTCCGTGAGATCCAGAAGAAAATCTTACAAAAGTGAAGTAAACCGCTATGGTGATTGAGCCCATCTGTTCATGAGCTGTATCATCATCATTACCTCTACATTAAAGGAACTTCATTGCACTTCTTTACAGTTAGGCACTTTATATGATTGCACAGAAATAATGCGTGGTCATTACACTTCCTTCAAACAGAATTCGTGAGAACTCCGGTCCTACTGCTCATATTAATGGTCACAATAAGCCCTCTCTTAGAAACAGATTCAAGATTAATTACAAAAGCTATGAAACGCACTGTGCAAAGAGACATTTTTTAACCTGTGGATATACGTACATGCAATTATATTACGCCTTCTCGGCACGTACGGTATAAAGTTATCGCATAATGGACAAGTCATGAATCATTTGAAACTGACCATCTCCATCAAGCTCCAGGGTTTATCATGACTGAAGCTTCGCATTTGCCTCTCTCCTGCGTGGCTTTGTGGAGCGGTGAGTGTTGCAACGTTACTTTTAACAGCTACTTTACGTGAAATTCAAGTAGGCCGTAATTAACTGCTATGGAATGTAGAAACCTAGTCCCTTATGACCACAGCATGGCACATTCCGATGTGAATGGATGATAGAAGCTTCAGATTTGGAGGATAGTTACGAATATGTAAAAGGTCCAGTCACCCTGGGCGGTAGACAGAGGACTAATAATTGCTCACCGTAAGAAAGAACATGTTATGTTACACGGGGCATCTGACTCGGCTTCTTATAGCCACGATAATAAACCTTCTGGTTCCATAAAAGCCGCGGAATTTCTAGACTAGCTGAGCATAATACCACCTTCTCAAGAAGGACCTTTTCCATTGGGTTAGTTAGTTCGTCAGTGGATTTACTCTGCTTTTCCAAACGAACCCCGAGATTTTACCTTCAAAGAGGTCCAAGTCCTTGTTTGCTATTCATGATGAATTGGAAATAACTTAGATGGGAACAGCGAGCTTTAAGGTCCTATACCAGAACCTGTTATAGTCACTACAGACAGGCCGAACATACCTCAGACAGGACAGCGAACACCCCAGCTCAGAACCAAACACGGAAGCCTCAGAATTCGAAGAACTCAACCGTGATATTAAGTGCTTTGACTTTTATCGCTTCTGTACGAGTTACGAAGATCTGTCTGCTTATCGGGATTCGAAACACGGCCTCCCTAGGCGGCCTAACCGCTAGACAATACAGTTGAATTTTGTACACGACGTGTTTTTTGGGGGTGGGGGAGGGAGGGGCGGAAGTTTTTGCGGTGTCCGAACGTTACGGTGTTTGTTGGCCCATAGTGTCCGAGCTGTGTACTTCCGCGCACATGTTACCAGCATTCCTCCGTTTGATGCTACAGAGTGTCCCTACTCCACCGGAATGCCGTACAACTCTGTCGGTTCAACAAAGATTCTTGGGTCATTATGTTTCCAGACTCAGCAAAACAAAAACCAAGCCAGCTACCTCGTTATTGAATGGCATGTGACAGTCACTTCCAGCAAGTCTAGATCCTTCAATTCATTGCTCTAGCGCCATTGTTTTGTGCTTGCCGCGGGAGTGGACAAAACCTTCAGTAGACGTGAGGAAAATACAAAACTCTATCGCTAATTGGAAACGCAGAAAATAAAGTAATATCTAGCCATGTGCCCAAGTACCATACATAGACACATACACGCGGAATGAATGTAAAGATTTGCACATTCTTTGCCTATCTATACAGCAGATTGATGCGAATGATGGCTTCGGCTTCAGCTTCAGGATTAGTGTCTGGGGCATAGCCCCCAGTACACACTGGTCAGACACCGAAACCGATCTGAACATGATGCCCCACCACTATCGGGAATCGGAAAATGGTCATCCAGCTAGCAGTCTGTCATTCACCGCAAAGATCTGCCCATTAGCAATTCAAAATCTACTGTCCGTCGGTCCCCATATAAGAACTTAAGAATCGCTAAAGGGATTTTCATAAAATGTTATACCGGTTTTCAACAATATTTGTCGACAATTTCCAATTATTTATGATCAATAACAGACACGCGAGTTTCTGCGAAATCCTGCAGAAGACCGAACACATAAACGCAAAAAAATGTCGAAATATGAAGATAAAATAAAATATCTTACGATTATCAAGATAATTAAACAAATAATAATGTATTTGGTATTTCATAATTGGAGAATCGTTGAACAGATTTTACACTGCAAGTCCTTGCTAGCCCACCCTGGGCGTTTTACGCTCCTTATAACACAGCATCAAAACCTAGTATTCATGATTTAAAAAAGTAGAGTTAATAACAAAGCGATCTCGTCGGAATTGGTTAGCTATACGTAGGCTACATTTCCAGACTTGTTTTTGTAACGTAGCTGAGAATACAGCTAATGCCACGGTGTAGCGATTAGCACTCGGGAGGTTCTGCATTCGCTGTGTGTTATTTACTCAGTTCGTCAAGGGAAAGATCGGGATTAAAACAAACACTGCCCTACCCAATTCCTCACTCATAAAAATTCTGACATTCTAGTCATGTAATCTATGCAAATGAAGAAGCATCGTTAAATAAAAAAAAGGAACAAAAAATAAGAAGTTGATGTCGAGGTCCCTGCGTGATTTTTATCTTAGCAGGTACACGAACTGGAAGAAGGACATTAATGTCTGAATGCAACAGTTGTCTAAGGGACGTGAACACCCGTCCGTATTAGACAGGGTTGTGTTTAATACAAGAACCTTCTAGATTACACCCCACGTATTTACTTAATTAATGTGTATGTATGCACGTATGATACATACAGTACTTTCAACTAGTATGTACCTACATAGACCCGGAAAATAAACAATGTCGGATCATTTAAAGGGCGGTGACTGTTATGATCATATAATTACTACGTTCAGCCATTCCAACAAGCGAATGAATAATAGTTTTTCATTAAAGGTGTCTCAAATTACTTATTTATATGACGAAGATATCTTAAGGCCGTACATCCCCTTTCTAATAACAATGCTAGTGGCATTATGTGACCCTTTCTTTTCTTCTCCAGCAACTGTTTGCCACACACTTGGCAGGCGTGTTCTTTTATTCAAACGGACTCTAGTACAGGTTTGATGACGGGTTCCAAAACTGCAGATCAGGAACAAATGCGTGCCCTCTAAATTACAATATTGGTACGCAATACAAAATGAAGTTAAATTTTATCATGTTTCATATTTATGAGTGTTAAGTCGCATTTCTTTTCACCCCCACCCCACATTCATGACCGTACTTTGCACAAGTCACATCTGCCAAGGGTTCTGCAGATTATGATTACTATGCCTCGTCTGGGACTGTACAGCTTGGCGACTGAACGAAGTGTTGTTTTATTAATGAACCAAGTATAAATCTTCTCTCAAGCAACCTGTAACCAAGAAAGCTTTCTCGTCATGATCATCATCATCATTATCTTGATAACACTTCCTAGGGAAACTATCTGCCCACTTTACCACCAGAGGGCCAATAGCGCGGGCAATGACTTCTCTCTTCCAGCTGGTTGCCATGACAACAACAATCATTACTCAGATCAACATTCCGTCTGAGAGTTTCTTCTTCCTCCTGTTACTTCTCTGTCCTTTCACGTTTACAAGACAAGTAACAGTCAGCAAAATTACATGGGTGTTACGATGGCATAGCTTTTACACACGTTTCTCTTGGTGAATATCAATTTACTGTTAATTCTGTGCAAGATCCGGTTTTATCTCATCTCAATAAAACGCAAATAAAAACTAAATTTAAAAATAAAAATAATTGACGTACTTATCAAACAGGTTAACAAAGAAAGTTCTTTATTCCTTCTCTGGCTTAAACTTACTTGATGTACTGTTTACGGAAAGCCAGTAATTAAATCCAATTGTTTAATTCGTATGTTCCACTGCTTGTTTCTTAGTCAAAATAACCAATGCAGAACCTCTAGATGGGTTCATATCTTTGTTATTTTAAGCCAGTAATCCGTCTGTCTTGTATGCTGTTGAGAACACGGGATCATAAAAAGAGGAAATTTCTTAATCTGATGAATAGCTAATTGTTCAATATAACTTTACTTCATAGATTAACTGCACACGTAAAATATTTTCCGAGTTTCGAAACGTCACAATAAATTCGAGCAGATCTACGGATATCATAAAAAGTACATTTCGTATTTCTTTTTAATAATCGCATGCGAAATCCTAGGTAATGAAACACACCACGAAACACGTCTTCAGGATCCTAACGTGGCGCAACACAATTTTTATGACTCATTTCCTAGACTTTCTACGTCTCCACGGATTTTGAAAACCACAAAGGTTCTGTAATTGGTTTCATTTCCCTGGACCAGCGCCAGGTACTAGCTTCTCCTAAGGTAGGAAACAACAGATTTTCGAAACGCCGTAGATTTAAAAAGATCGGGTAAGATTAAGAAGGGCCGAAACCTCTTAAACAGTTCTCCAGACAGCGCAGCCGTGACGCGAAATTAAGCATTAAGAGTCCGCTGTCTTGACGAAACGAGGTGCTCTCTTCCTCCTGAGTCCGCGCGCGCAAAAAATACCTCTATATTTGACCGTAATGAAGTTTTAATTTGATTTTTTAAAACAACACTCCTGCCGTCATTAACCTTGGGGCTGTCCGATTAACATTTATTCTGATTAACTGGATTCCACCACAATCAACCAGGGTCTAGACAAACATTACACACGAACCTCACTGAAAATAATTTTCCATTAATGACCAGCAAGCAGAATCTTGTCCTCAGACTATTCGAAGCACAGCGGTAACTATATGTGCTGCCTGCTTTAATATTCGGTAACACTCTATTTTGTCCAGAGTGTATTTGTGACTTTCATATCAGTTTCAGAACAAATTGATATAATTTCTCTCAGCACAATTAACTTTTTAACAAGAATGCGTTGTGTATTCTTTGAGGTACGAACTAAATTTTTAAACTTTTTTGATAGACTTCATACTTCAGAATGTTGAGTTAAATTTCCAAGCAATGCGTATGTATTAACTTTCGACAATTTCTTCATGTCAAACTGCAACAATATTGTTGCAAGGCTAATGGCGAACGATATTAAAATATTACTGCAGCCTTATTTCTACTAGAAGGGTTTTCGATTGGTTAGAGACTATTTATTAAGAGATTTGTTTCGAACGCAATGGCATTTATTAATATGCACAGGCCTAGGGAATTAAAAAAGACAGGAATGAGGACAACCGTGACCTATCTAAAGCAAGCCTACGACCTGACATTCGGCAAGAAGGGCTAAAAAACACAACCGGTGATGCAGCCGAAAACCTGAACTGGGTTCCTCCTGATTAGATCCCAAAGCCGAATATTCCACAGCCTCTTCATATCTTCACAAGAGAATTCGTGCTACATATTCGCGTGTTGTCAGGTTCAAATATCGCCATGGGATTCAGTTATCTCAAGGGTTGTTGTTGACCACAGAAACGTCAGTTTCATTCTACATACCTTACTTCAAGCTACACCTCCACAGCATTTAACATAATGTCGCTAGAAGGAACTGAATTAAAAATTCTACACCGGGCAGTATCTCTGCTCGCTAGCACGTACACACGTGCTTGTACATTGCAAATGCATAACCAGGCGAATATCGCTTTATGTCAGTTAATAAAATTATTTCAGCACGACAACATAAAATGGTAAGTGCAGTAAATACCAGAGGATTAAACGCTGCGCGTTGCTCTGTTTACTGCCTTGTCTCGCCATCTCTTTACATGCCTTTTCGAAGGCCGAAGACATGTCAGAGGCAAAAAGAAGGCTGAGAACATGCGATGAATGACTGGATGTAGGACATCCCTTTTTGTTTTTTTAACGCATTCCTCTCTTTTTTTCCTTGCATTTTTTTTCACTACCCGTTCCTTCTTTTGTTCACCACGTCTAATTTTGTTTCATTAAGCTCACTGAATGCCCTCTTCTTTATTATTAGTCCGGAACACAGCCCTTGTATTCTCTATTCAGTCACTCAGTAAAACAAGGGCACAAGCAACATCACTTTCTGGTGCCATCGGAAATTACCCGGTACTATGACTGTTGACAACAAGATTAGTTTTACTTCAGTTATATATAATAATTTGAAAAAATATAAAAAAAAAATCTAAAATTAGTGAAACATTGACAATATCGGCCGCCTATACAACTCCTTATATTCGAGTAAACAGAGAGTCTGCAACATGCATTCAGTTCACAGTCTTTCTTTAAGATCCTACGTAAGCCTAGGTCTCCAAAATGGCCTCTTTCCGACTAAATCGCTGCATGCATTTCTCAACTTCCTCGATAGTACTTTAGGTCTTATCCATCTAATCAACCTTATTTCATTATCGTAATAATACTAGGTGAAGAGGTAAAATCACGAAGCACTTCGTTAAGCAGTTTTCGGCACTGTTCTGTTACTTCCTCTACTTTCGGCCTGTACATTCTTCTCGGAGCCCTGATTTAATACAAAAATGGATCTAGTCGGCCAAGCGTATAATATATTTGTCATTTAACTGCCGCAGGATACGACTTACAGAATTGGAGTCTTCGGGAATCCAAGAAGTACAGCTTTAGGAAGAAAGATGTTGAGAGGAGAACATACGTCTCGGATATCTGATTTAACACTCAATCTTGAAAGATTAAAATTTATAAAAGGGAATCTACATATCTGCACTTATCTGTTGTAAAAATATATTTTGACAAGTACATTGCAGATATCAAATTAATCCTTATATATAAATATTTTTCATCGTTATATCGCAAGCAGATGTACAGTACTCCTATCTGTCTCAACACAGAACAAAACAAAATAATTTAAACACATAAACACGTTTTCATTAGGTCTTACATTAAAACACCTGGCAAATGAACATGCGTGGATATAAATCATAACTCATTTTTCGAGAGGTCTTTGAAAAGATAAAGTGAACATCATGTTAGGGCAAATACAATATGAGTTTGCTGTGCTTTCTTTTCTGTGCAGAAACAAGTATGTTATGATCTGTATTTGTTACGTGTGTCGCTGTTGAAGTGAGGAGCTGCCAATTCCGCATCGCGTCTCTCGTTTGTCTTGCAATCCTTCCTGTCTGCTTCACACAAAACCGTACAATTCAAACAGCTTCTAATATCATTCGTTACAGGGCATTATATTTTTAAACACACCTTACCTGCTGTGACGAAACAGTAAGGAGAAACTCACAAATGTTATTTAAGATCCTATAGAAATCACGAACAGAGTCGAAAGAAAACGCATAGTTTTTATCTTTTTTGCTAAGTATGATCGATTTATAAATAGCCCATGATATTTTAAGGCAGCTTTTGGCATGTCTTACTTGAAGTATGAATTTAATGGATGCTGGTTCTAATGGCCATGCTCTTCAGCGATATACACCGTACAGGCCTACTGCATGAAGTAAGAACCGATAATTCTTTATTTAGCCCACAGCAGGAATCGATCGCATGATCATCTGCGCATGGTCCTCTCAACAATCAGTTTCCAGTTAACAACTTAACAACTTAGAGACGGAAGAAAACAAAGTTTATAACGTGTGTTAATGGACTTTGTTGACAGTAACAACATTAACAGCGAAAGTGGCCAATGCCAATTGGAATACAATTCCATCCTTTATTGGATAGTTTTTATGTTATTTCGAGACACTGTTTGAACTGCAGGAATTAAATGATGTCGAATTAGGTGGAGTGATCATAAACGTTAATTACGCAAGGACTTGTAGGGGGGGGACGAGCTTGTACTCTGTCCCAATGCACTGCCCCGTTACACGATTGAAGAGTCAGAATAAAGCTAAGAAACATTTGTCCAGATAACTGGTAGCCCAAACGAGAATAAATCCAGTGATCTACTGAATACCAACCTAGAGGATTACCGCTACACCAACATGCTCTTTATTGCGAACGGGCTATGGGCTGGACGAGTAGGGTTCGATTTCCAGCAAATCAGGATTTTGCTCCTCAGCACAACGTCCAGAAGTCCAGACCGGATCTGTCCAATGGGAATTGGAATCTTTTCCCCGGGGGTTCAGCGGTCGAGGCGTGAGGTAATCAATCACAAGTCCCCGGTCTAGAACCCAGGTTAAGTATGCGCGAAGATACGAGCTTGCCTGACGCGGTGCTTAGTTAAGTACCAGTGACAACTTTACCTTTAACTAAAATAAATTTTCCAGCTGATTTCACGTACTAGAAGAAAGAATTCTAACCTTTGCACCGTGATGTTAGGTCTCTGTATTTGACTGCGATGATTTTATCGGGACCGGTAACTATGGATGAAATATGAGTACTATGATATTTAATGGAATTCCTCAGATGAGGCGAGAAATTGTAACGGTTCTTCATCAAATGATGGATGGCTCCAGCCGCTCCCCACGGACTAGCGGACCGTAGGTTTCCCGTTCTAGTCTTCAACACATTGGGAAGACGAGAAGAACTGAACGGTTGAGATACATTATAAACGTGTTATACTTTCTCCTGATGTAGAATCTGCACACACTTTCCCCGTCAAACACCATACAAGAGCGTGGCACCCACCATCCGATTATCACTAAACGCACATTAAATATACAACAAAAAGAAAGTTCTCGCTTTGTTAAAGTTTCTCCTCATGGCGTCTTATTTTCTTCCATGTTTCCCATTAATTTTTAATTGCACGATTCTAAGTTTTCAGTGTCTTCATCAGTACTAGCGTCACTTACAGTAAGTCATGATCAAAGTCCGACTAAAATAAATACTTATCGGCATTTTTAATTATGTTCTCAAATGAAGAGTCCTCAGTCCTTAGTACCTATCAACAAAGAACAATTTTAAGCGTTCTAGAAGTGAATATTCATGACAAGATCAGTGGAATGTCAACCTGGAATGGCACGATGCCTCAGTCTCGGCTCGTTCTGTTGCAATTTCGACCTCGTCCATTTCATATGCCCTTCGCTGTAATTGGCCCCAGTTAGCAAGTTCTGCCATAAAATTGGTCCCCAGTAAAAGTAATGCCTTTGTAATTGCATTATCCTGGCACCTATTAGGAAATAAAGTCACAAAAGTGAAACAGACCGACAGGCTTAAACGGTAACGCTGATTTACAATCATGAGATTCCCGTTCGAATCTCATACACGATACGGTCTATCCCGGCCGGTAGTCTTTCATTCAACAAACACCGAGTTATTACTTTGAAACACACGCTACTTGTCGGCATAACCTTAACTAGTTAATCAAGTTTGTAATTATGTGTAATTATCTTATCAAGCATTCGGTGGATCAGTTGATAAAATTCATTAAACATGTGCAGGTGTAAGTCTTAAATAATTACAAATTCATCGAACCTATTGCTTTAAAACACACTACCTTGTTTATTTCTGATTACAGGTTTCGATAAAGCGAATGAACCAAACCGTGACTGAGAAAGATGGCGGCTACCTTTCGTCTGTTAGACCAAGAACTGTTGACACAGAAGAACAAGATTTACAACAGAAGCAGGGAGACATGGAAATAAAGTTTTATTGATGCTACTGCTTCATACGAAGTTCGGAAGACAAATTCTTCAGTGAAGGCTACAAGTTACTATGCAGTGTGAAGCTGTTCTGCTAGGTAGGCAACCGGTGGACGGGGCGATAGATGCTTCCAGTCTTGCTAGCTTGATCCGATCCCTGTTTCCTGCAACCCGCAGCACAGTGGTAACTCGAGGATGGACAACCACCAGAGATGAGCGACCAGACCGACGATATATCCTTCGCTGCCGGGATGGACTCGAAATCGTAAAGAGACCATTCCACCAGAAACATCAATTAAAACGGCACGATGACGAAGGGTTCGAATCGGATGGTGATGACGACTCAGCCTCAACTAGATCTCTCGGATCATCAGCTGATGACACCATGAGCAATTCATCATCATGTTGTTTTGTTGACGACCATGTTTTCAAGTGCCATCCAAATGCGACGATCACAACGCTAAGTGGGCGACCAACGCCTTCAACGCGCGTCATATCTTCGTCGACTTCTTCCTGTGTCTCATCAGTCGCTACTGATAGCGCCAACAGCAGTGGAGCTTCTGATACTGAAGACACATCGGTTCCGTCTACGCCTTCCCCAACAGCTGTGAATACAACCTCTGTGTCTGCTCTTGTCAAATCCCTTTCACTCTTTCAACAGAGAAATGGTAAAATGGCAACTTCTAAAATATCGTCACCAGTTACGACAAATAAAGATGGTTATGATGACACGAGAGAAACATATGCTGTTAACGAAATTGCGTTCTGTCATACGGATCCTTCATTTCAACGCATTGTAGTCTGGGTTGTAAAGAAAAGGAGGTCTCAAAGATTGTCTCCGTCTGGTACAGATACATCATCTGGCTTAGAAGCTATAGTGTTTGAATGTTCAAGTGAGGAAAAGATGAAGAAGCTATGTGAAAGCTTCCACGAGACGAGTAGACGTGTTAAATTAGAACAGTACAGGCACCCTCACAGGAGAAAAGACCCATCTCTAGCATCAAGCAGAGAACATTCATCAATCAAATGTTCATCTCTAACTCCAGAGTCCATAATTAAAGCCTTAAAAGAAGCGTCACAAAAAAGTTCCACGCTTGCAGCAATAACGAAACCAGTAACGAAGCCCATCCGTGCACCAACGACAAGAACTTTGTCCAACGGCTCTGGTCCTGGAAGTGAAGTTGAAGTCCTTTCAACAGTTGCAGGAACCAGGTTCAATTTAGTGCAAAGGACAGATGGAGACGGCGTCACTCACATTGAAGTCTCGAGGGGTCTTCAGACGGAAAACCCAGTCGAGAATTTAATAGCATTAGATGATCAAAATTTGGATGGACCGTCCAGCATTATAAGTATCAGCACTCCAGATGTTGGTAATCTTCTATCAGCAAATAGCAACACTGGAACAAAGTCGAGGTTCTGCAAGGAGATAGAAGGAATAATTCGCTCTGATGTCGATGTTGGAGGAACGCGGAAGGAAGTAATACAGAGACAAAGACAACCTGCGATACTGGTAATACATTCAGGTAACGCAGACGACGACAGTGGTGGGGAACTCAGAAAGGTGTGGTCCCCTCCAACATCAACTGTGCCCCAAACCTCGATGGAAGATGACGAAACTAACCCCAATTCCTCAGGCCCTCAACGCCCGGAGCGAAAGAGATACACGCGCAGAAACAAAGCGCCAGCCCCACAGCCCCCGTCACTTTCATCGCACCTCACGAAAGGCCCACATCAACTGGACTCAGTCAGTAACAAGAAATCTCCCTCAACAAAGAGCCAGTCGGATTCGAATGCAGCTGCAATGCCACAAAAAAGAGTCAACAGCAATAACAGTAACAACAATAACCAACAAATGGTGGTCAGAGGACAGTTCATCAGGGTATCAGTCGATCAACAACAGCCTCAACCGACGATGGTTGTGCCAGTAATTCAGCAAGGTGCTTGGATTTATGGTAATGGCGTGGCCAATGGTAATCTTGTAGCGTATTCGCCGGCACCTCCGAGCTGGAGAATGTCATCCACAGCATCACAGAAATCAAGTTCGAATAAGAACCATGCAAAGAAGAATAATGTTGAGGACTCCTTCTCCAGTTCTTCGACCACCACTCAACACCAACAGCAGGCACAGACCCAGCAACACTTCCGGAAGAACAGAAGTCGCTCTCGCAATGTTACAAACGGAAGTCGCCGCAGCAAGAGTCCGCCGGCAAGAAGGCCGATGGCGTATCGTTACATAGACACAGTCCCTGCTTCAAATACCGCCAACTCCTTATCCAACAGATTCTTTGGACTGTCTCAAAAATTAAGGGAGATAGGAGGCGCTGTCGTTCATTCATCTTCGCCGCTATTGTCATATAATGAAACAGGGCGTAGACGAAATAGCATCGGAGAACTGCCGGCGAGATTTGAATACATCGGAGAAGGGTGTGGAGGAGAGCCAGAAGGGAAGAATGGAGGAAACCTAAAGTCCGTCATAAAAAAGAACAGGCGAATAGGAGAATACTCAGAACCGAAGAAAGTGACTTTCAGTGCGTATGCAACAGTTCAGGTAGTTGATTAGGTAAATGTGAATCCGGTGGCTAAACAAGAATTATGAAAGTGACGGTTATATCCAAAAGTCGAAATTTAACCCTTGTAATCTAAATAGCATAATCTTAAATATATTCTCACCTACTAAAGAATATTTTAATAATAAAAATATGACATAACGAAATCATCTTTATTTATTTGTGAATTAATTGACGCTCAACAAGTCTCAAAACACTTTATACCGTTTAATACCATTATAAACAATTAATTGGAAATAATGTGGAATAAAGCAGTCATGGCTTCATTTTAAGCACTATCCCCCAGTTTGCCTGGAGGGATTGAGGAAGACCACGAAGAACCTTCCTTCAGGATAGCCGGGGTCCAGGCCGAGCTATGAACCACAGCGATAGCTAATCAGCCGCTACATTCGATCGTAAATAAATTCTAAACCATTCATCCCCAAGGAAGTTAGCTTGTGCCTGTTTTTGAATTACAATTAACCTTTGTTCATTAACAATCTAATCAAAGGCGAAGATTGCTGGTTCTGAGATACACTTTATTTTTCAAGTACGTCCATGTGCCTGTGCCAGTAGGCAGGTAGCTACAAAAATAAGCGTGCTAATAAAACTATAAGATATGCATTTCATTTGCAGTAATATTTGAGGGCATAAAACACATAACTCCCGTCATTCTTTTATTCACAGACTAAGTTACGTCGATCAAATTTCGATAAACATGGATGTTGAAATGTGTCTTTGCAAATAGAAACCCATTTAACAAAAAGCAAGTTGTTCTCGAAAATAAATATTATGTAGGCCCATGGTGAGCTTATAAGAAGAAAGATTCAATTCAATTAAATTAATTTATTTACGTATTTGCCAACAGCAAGAAGCCAATAACAGGCAAACACTGATAATACATACAATAATATGCCTGTAGATTTAATTTCATTTTAAACTGAGATTGAATGAGGCATAGCTAATATGAAGCATCGTCTGAGAAAGGATATACAAAATTGTCGACTAATGGAAATAAACGACAACCTTAGACTCTCTATTACAAAAAATAAATAAATAAAGCACATAGACACGACTATGCAATAAAATTGGGTAAAATACTTTACATTAATGTTTGGAACTAATTATGCACTTTGAACAAGACTGTCGGTTATTGGCAGGCGTAAAAGTTATTCAGCACTGACAAATATGCCCTCAACGGTTTGACACAGATAATGCCATAGAGGCAGAAACCCTCAAAAACCAATTGACCTCGAAACAGCCATGTCCGCGCGTCTTTCCTTTTGTGAGTAGGTTTGCACATGCGTTCGCTACAAGAAGAAGGAGAAAGATGCAGAACATTTGTAGTGTTTTGATGACGATGGTCTTTCAAAGAGAGGAATCAGCAATCATAACAACACCTACTGTTTATACTTAATTGGCATCAAACTAGGTTGGAGAGAAAAGCATGAGTAATGATTGTGACCGACACTCAAACACGACAGGTTATTACATAATTGATAACTAAAGTTAAGTCTGTGCGCCCATACTGTCCGCAAGCGGGTACAGTCTCTGCAGCGAGTTGTGTATCAAATGTTGACATACATGCATGGCACCTACAGGGGCAAAGAAAAGAAATTGCCCTAAAATAGCATCTTTTAAAACACGCAAAATCGGATATTTTACTTCTAAGCGTATTTGAACGTATTTAAATTTATTTACAGATACAGTCTACATCTTTATTTTCAGAACAAAAGAACATAGAGGTGAACTATGCAATTCTGTAAAGCGTAGGTGGTGAATTATGTAGAGTCCGACATTGCACGCACAGAAGTCGTCCAGTTCGTCATGTAACGTTCCGACTGAAGAAAATAATGCGTAACATAATTGCTTAAAACTATCAACCTTATGTTATAATACTCAAAAGTACGAAGAATTGTTCACACATTACATAATGTGATTTAAATATCTTCACTTCAAATTATTCTGAACAAACCTTTTTACTTATTCAAGTGTAAAACTCATCTGTTCTTCCTCTGATTTTGGAACTGTCTGTGACCTGCTTCCACCAACATGTATTTAAAACGTTCAATAGAATCAAGTATTCTCTACGTAGTTCTAGAAACAAACTGTTACAAAACTTACTGCCTGGACTTTCATAAGACAGTACAGTACTGGGATACCAAATGAAGAACAAACCTCCCGTTAAATAACAAACACTTACAAGAACGGCCTCAGGCTAAACAACGGAACGCAGGCATCAATTCGACGTTCTTGAATGCCTATTCCGCGGTTGATATCAGACGAATCAGGTATTTTACGATATCGATAATGGAAAAGTAAATACAAACATACTATTTATGCTTCTCTTTTCTGAGCTATTCCGAAATGGCTAACATAAACATATACAAGTAAATCCACTGGTTCGCTGGTGAAGGCACATGCGACATAAAAATGTTATTACGTTTCAAAGTGGCATTCAGTCGAATGATTCCAGTCATTTAATTTACTGACATATCAAATGATTTCAAGGTCAACATAATGGTCCTCAGATCCATTTGCCGTAATGTAGCTTCTACTTTATATTAATTGATATTTCATAGTTCGCTGAACAAATTAAAGAACGATTTTTATTTAAGTATTTGTGTCCGCACTTTAAGAAACTATTACGCAATTAAATAGACGCATATTCATACATTGATATTCAAAAACTATTGACAGTACATTTAAATAACGGTGAAGATCTGTTGATAACATTAAGACTGAAACGTATTTAAGAGACAGGGATATATTAACTGAGCTGTTTTGGCTTCTCCTACCTTTCTGAAGAGGTACCGCCACGGTGACATTTGGAGCAGAAGACAGGTGTTACCGAATGCTTCGGCGATGTTACACTTATTACCACGTCCGCAATGACACCAACCTGTGTGCATAATTCATGACATTAATAACTCACGATAAAACAGTGTAATAAGTAAGGAACAGATCACAGAGAAGACAGAAGATATTGCAGTTAGGTTATGGTCTAATAGCAACAACTGGCCACAAATCTATTACACTAACAGAACTAACGTTTGCCCCATTTCTTAAAAAAGTTTTGTTTTTATTTTTCAACAGAAGTGTTGTATGGAAATTTTATATTTATGGTATATGAACAATAAGACCAAACATAAAGAGTTCAGATTAAATAATCATATTCATAAAGCAACAGAGTAGTTGAAATTGAGACGTACAAAACTAGCTTATTACGAAAAACATTTTTATGAATTTCACATTCTCTGCCTGAACTCTGAAGATAGCTACCAGTTATAACAAAAGACAATCACGAAACAGTTTTCTGTGTTCAAGGAATTTGCCTATTAAGAATCTTCTGGAAGATGATTCAAATATTAATATTTCCGTACTGGAAAATAACAGAGTACACACAACACAGTCATTTTAAAGTGCATTTTTACTAGTGTTACTGTATCTGAATGAATATAAAAAAATGTACTCAAATGACACCGTTTTCCCTTTTATTTTCGTGTCGTGTCCCTGTAACGAAGGAGCTCAGAACTCAACGGCTTATGTTTCAGTATGAATTTGGCAAACATCTTGTTTCGTTTGCAATTTTTTTTTTGCGTTCAAATTGTAAAACAGTAATTCTTGGGGGCACATTTAGAAACCTATCAAACAAGCGAAATAACATAAATCGTCAGTTTTGGGCTCCAAGGTTTTCAAATATATGCAGCATTCCTCTGTTGCTCTCTGCGAGGCCGTAGTATGCTGGATACGGACATAAGAACAAGCAACGTCCCACATCCGACAGCAGAATCCAAGAAAATCTATGCGGATCTTGAGAAGACCCATTCCACTAACTGCGGCCACTTTGACACGCGCTTGCCTTGTGATAAACAACACGACTCTACAGGTGGTCGTACTGCAGGCTTGCCACCCTACACGAATATCCGAGCCATCTCACGAGAGTGGCCGATGAAATGTAGCGGTTATCAACCATTCAAGACCAGGAGTCACATTCATCCCTTTTATGGACGCGCGAGCCGCCGAATTATGAATGAGTTAAATTTATTAAAACATCATTAGACAATTTGTTAAAACTGCAACAAATTAAATATTGCTGACCGGTAGGCATAAATGTTGATATTTACAAAAATTATCTGCTTCGTGAAACCCAGAGGTCTGTTATACTTTCACAAAAGTCCTACATGCTGAGTCACTACAATCCAGTTCACACACGATTTCTAATTTTAATATTATGAAGTCTTCTATACCTGGTCTCCAAAGAAATTTCCCGAACACTTCCCCATCCGTGCTGCATGTCCCACCCAACTTATCTTCCTTTACTTTATCGGCCTAATGATATAAGGCTCCGATTTCAATGATCTTGCGGAATTAGGCACGCATGGTCTTCGATCGTTCAAACAGTGGACTCGTGGATTGGAATCCCAGTCGAGGCACAGATGTTTTACCGTGTATTATTATATTATAACGTCATGTGACAGGCTCATCCCACATTTAAGAAATCATACTACATGCCTAAAACGGTTGCAGCATTTAACTCTGAATTCTAAATAGAAAGAAGGCCTAATCCTAAGAAGGTAAGTGCCGACTAGTAATATTAATCGGAGTACATATTTTGAAGCTCTTCATTGCATGCTTTCCTCATAACTCTTTTCTCAAACACACTGAATCTGTGTTCTTCTCTTGAAGCAAGAGGCACTTTGACACCCACACGAAACAGACAAAATTAGTTTTAAATACAGTATAGGTACCTTTGTGTTTATTAATGCAATGCTCCGATTATTTCTGACACATGCACGGCCACCAGCAAGCATGACACAATACTGATTGAGAAGTAATAAAGCGGACACGTCTGTTCCACTTTAAAAAAGACATTTTGTGCGATAAAATCACGAACAATTACTAGACCACGGGGGGCTTCGAGTTCAGAAGTTGCAAAAACAATAAAGAATTCAGATCGTTCCTCTTTAATGAATAATTCATAGCAGCATCTTGTACCCACTTACAGAAACACACGTGATGATATTCACTCCAAACCTTACGTAAGAGGGGGTACTGCACTGATGCATTGCTCCTTATCCACGTTTATCGTTGTTTAAAATATTGCTCTTGGTTTCAGGAAGCTGTCGATCTATTTGCCTTCACCTTTTAATCTAATTTGCGTGATTTATTTGAATTATTATTACAAAGATATCGATGAATTCAGTAGAAATTTAATTTTGTTTATTACGTCCTCTACAGTCACGTGATTGGTTGGAAATCTACTTGTTGGTGCCTTCCTATATTTCTTATTGTGTTCTTATGTCCCCTTGTGCTATATCTTTAATTGGCTGTCTGCAGGACACTAATAATAAATAACTGAATTAAATTAACAATTATTGAGCTGTGTTAATGACAAATTAAATTTATGATGATATTTCACGCTTCTTAAAACTGTCCCTATGCACCTGAAAGACACGAAAGTCATTCACGTGGTTCCCAGACAAGTATCAAATTTAATGTCGTGAAAGCCTAACTTCAATTTTGATATTTAGCTGCAACTGCAGGCCTACGTCCGAAATATATAACGACGTAACTTCCATAGGCAGAAAGCCGTAAGGAAGCTGAAGGACAATTGTACTAAGGGTTCTTTTCCTGCCTGCATAATAAACACAAACAGCTTAGCTATCGTATATGTGTTGCACGAATGTGACGAATGGTAACTTTCTTTCTGCAGCGACCACACACAGGCATCGGCGCCTAACACACATTCCGGCTCAGAAGGGGGACGTCGTTCTCTTTCATGTTCTACCGCGTGAACACGAAGATGAACAGAACCTTGAAAAATGAATGAATTATCTGCGAGAGAGGTGGAGGTGCACTTGTAGGGCAAAAACTACAGGAAATGCAGGTTAAAAACCTCGTGCTCAGAACTGCTACACGGTTTAAGTGCTTCACCTCTCAGTTCTAAGAGTCTCAACCGGTGGTTCACAAACCATCGGAATGGAATGCATGATTCTTGATTTATTACACGACACTGTATCAAGTGCGTACCGTAAGTTAAATCATCCCCCACTCCCATTCGAAATTCACTATCACAGTCACATCCAGCTGATACTGGCGTACATAACCTCTGCAGTTGATACGCCTTCAGTGTCGTTTAAATTTCAGGACTCAGCTAATAAGGTATACGTATATACGTAGAAAATGGTTGTTTACTCTACAGTAGAAATACAGACTATGAAAATGAGATACCGAATTTCTTCATATTTTCCTGATTGTATTCTCGATTATGTAGTTCAGTGTTATTCCTCTCAGTCTCCAACAGCAAATCCATGAAGGTATAAAGACTTTTGTTTTAGTTTCTGGTCGCAGCGTAACATCTTAAATAATTAAGAGGGAAGAGGGTCAAAAATGACCCCATGAGGCTTTTTGGTGTTGGGAATTCCTCCCCTCATCGCCATCTACTTGCTGTCTTAGTGGTCCAATGTGCAGACTCGTTCAGGAAATCCCTGCCTGGATTCTTTGTGCACAAAGTGACAGTGCGAAAAAAGAACGAACATGGCGAATGTTTATATATTCAAAGAACATGGCAAGACCATAACGTGTTCGCGGACCAACAAATAACATTCACAGACTGCACACCTTTATGCATGTATGCAGATTGAATTGAAACACGTCTCTGCAAGCATTCGAGTAGCTTCACACCACGTGATACATGAGGACAATTTCGGGTCGTGGGTATAAATAATAAATGTACAGGGCAAAAAGATGATAAATAGGCTAAGGTTCATAGAACCTTCAGATAAAATATGAGAATAAAAATCCAAGAGGTGAGCCTGAATAGAAACCTCATGGAGAAAGGTGAGTGCAGTGCCCCAGAAAACTATAGCTGGATCAGACGCGAAGGAGCAGTAGGCATGAAGGCCTACGGCTTGGAAAGAAGAGAGATCGAGGTTTCGTTAAATCCGACTCGTACAACGTAACAACGCAAGGGATGGCTACGGAGACTGGAGCGGATGAGATTGTGCGTTGCCTACCACCTACAGGCTACTAAAGCGTGTAAAAAAGCGAGTGGAAAGTGAAGATCTCACACGTTCTACGTTACTTCTCACGTATCGAAGCACGTGCTTTTCACTTACTGTAGGCAGAAATCCGTTCTTATAAAGTCAATGACTCTAGTGCGCAACCAGAAATTATTCCTCTTTGTATTTTTTAATTATTGCAAAATGAGGAGTTATGGACTTTTAAATCAGTAGGTACATACAGTTACCAATATGCTTTAAAAGTTTAATGTACACAAGTTCCATGCAAATACAGAGACAATATTCATATAGGCCTCCATCCAATTCCATACCTATTTGTCATTCAAGAACTTGTTATTCGGCACGAAATAACCTCCGCGGGTATAAGTGCGCCATTAAGGAACGTAATAATCAGCCAATCTCTATAATACGCAAAACACAAGTAAACGTTCTGCTGACTTCAATTCAGGAACGTGCAGGGCACGTGTTATGATGAAAATGTTTTGTGGTTTCCTTCTCAGATTTCGTACCTTGAAGAACTTCATAATCATTACTGCCCCATCCAATCCTCCCCAATTCCTAGCACGTAAGTGCAGCTAACTAACCTCCACAGTTGATACAGATCTCTTAAAGAACGCACAAAACGATCATCTACAAACACTCGCACACTTGGTATAGAATGCGTACATATTTCATCAGCAGATTACAAATTCAGATGTATGCATCATACTTGCCACATATTGTACAGACTGATTCAAAAGTTCCTGTGCTTGTGTAAGAACAAGAGTTAGAAGTGGGAAGTGACTTTAAAAAGCCTTAGTTCACAGACATGCCACGGGTAGCGTCCGTGACCCGTATTTGTCACCCCGACTGCGAGACCTTGACCACTACATTGCACCTTCTACAGTCTGCTTACCACGAGAAATTAATATATTTTTGCAGGTTTATAGACTTCTGAATCACCCTGTATTAGGCTTACTAAAATTGTCTGTGGTAGCAGGGCCTGCAGACTGGAAACTGCTAATATCAAAATCCGCCTCTGGACAGGGTCCTGAGCTACTTCCAACCACGTTCCATCGCTGCAATCAGTTTATCGAAGATCCCATTAAGTTCAAGCCACAAAATGAGTGGTGTCAAAGACTCGAGTTCTTGACCCTGCAGTTTCTTCTCAGGATACAAAACGGAGATGAAATTATCCGTGACAACTGATGTGGTCATTGGTGCTTAGAACGTTAATCGGTTCCGCAGCCGACCTGCCTTTCTTCAATACGAAATGCTTAACCCCTCTCTAACATTATCAGTTCTACCAGTGTATCAGAACATGAATATCATTATGTCGTAACATGCAAAACTTGTAACATGATTACACGTTATCGGCAGATAGATTTTGGAATAATCTACATTTCAAATGATTCGGAATATTCACAAATTCGCCAGAAATTGCAATTACCTGATCTATAGTGATTTTATACTTCCTGAAACTTCTTTTCTCCTCTTTACCTGTTCAAGGAAGACTCTGTATTGAGCCATTTTCGAAATGGACAACCTTCCGCCATTATGCTACTGTCTCCCGAGACCATCGTTACAGTTACTGCATCTAAGACAATTGTAATATGGAAATAGAAGAAAGGGAAAACTGGCCTATGTAAAGAAGATGTGAATTTTCAGTGACTTCCTTGCGAGTGGGATACCAAACCCTTTGTGTGTTCAAGAAACATCCTCAACTTCTGGTAGCACACGTCAACATCCTTCTCGATGTTTTCTGATAATAAAACAATATTACCTCCGTAACAGACTGAAATAAACATGTGTCCGTTACATAACACTGTATAAAACCTGAAGCTTTCTCCATAAATCCTACGCGTAGCTCAGAGTTTCTCTGAATTTATTGTAAAGGTTATTTCGTGATGAGAATTCTGTGTATCAAAATAGCCCTGAGATGTAGCATGCTCCAGAGACCAATGTATTTTATGCGTCAAAGTCGCAGATAGAAGCAAGGGTGTGAAGGGCCTTGACAGGTTGACAGCTAGTAACTAAAATAACAAAGTGGAACGTACACCTATTTCACTGAATGATAAAATGGCATACTTAAAGGTTCTGTTCTAAATGTAGGGGTAATACATATTATCGTGCATTCACTGTGTACTATCCGTGCAAAAACAAAACAAAAATAAAACTGTTTATAACAAAGAACTTATTTCAGACAATTACGTCCCAAGGACCACAGGTTGGAAACTCATGCTCCATATTCTTCACGGCTGCCTGCAACGCGACAAACCGTGGACGTACACTTACAAAATAAGTGCAGGAATGCTAACCAGGATGCACGCACTGTGACCTGGAATATTAATGAGCACTTTCACTGGGACAAAGCAATTAAAAGGCACGCAGTGGCACTTGAAGCTGCAATGTCACGCCAAAGAGTGGATTCAAATGCAACTGATTACGTAACAGGGCTAAGCCCTTCGGCTTTCCACTTGTCTTCGTCCCGTGTAAACGGTGAGCACCAAGGAAAAAACACGTTGCAAGGCGGAGAAGATGCAAGCAGGGGACCGCCATCTTCATACTCCATGAGAACCACAAGCCTCACCAAGATGCCATTTCCTGCTCATTCATTCTGATTATACGATTACCGTTCACACCATCATCATAATTTTCTCGTCTTTCTTCTTCATCGCCTTTACCTTTATAATGCATCTACCCGTTGTTCGTCGTTATCCTCACATCATCAACTTGTTTCTTCGTCACAGCCATCGTGATTTGCCACTACCTGTATTTTTCCGTAGGCCAAGTTATCACACCCACCTTCTTCGTACAATTCCATTTTAGTAGGAAAGCCCGAGGTGAAGAGACCATTTTCGAAACCCAGGCGTACATGGTAGGACAGTAGTGAACTAGGTCTTAATGGAATAGGATGTGAGGGTGTGGAGTGGATTCATCTCGCTTAGGATAAAGACCAGGGGCGGACTTTTATAGACACGGTAATAAACCTTGGGGCTCCATAAATAGGTTGAGATTTTTTGACTAGCTGAGCGACTATTACTTCCGAAAGGGTTCTATTCCATGAAATTAATATAAATATATGATATTTATAGTGTCAGAGGTCATTACACATGACAGAGGTCAATATTTCGTGCCGTCCAGTACTCGCTACGTTTGATACGACAATTTATCATCCCGCTGAATGCATTACGTGTCGCACGAGTCACGCATTGGCCCCTGCACGAGTGAAGCCACATTTCTGTCACGCGAAATACATCAATGGATGCAGCCATATCTAGGACTGGAAGTGAAGATGCCATTAAAATAACTCCTCTCAAGATGGCTGGCTGTCTTTTCGGTTGCAGTGCCGTGTAGTCTGATAAAAGTTAATCAAAGCTTCAGAGGTACTTGCTGTCTCCATCATCAAGGCGATGGCTAAAACCCACAATGCTACAGACCAGAACACAGCTATGTTATTTCGGGTTACTTGAAATATAATATTCGCAGTTGAGAAAGCATTATTAAGCAACTTAATTCAGGTCACTGACTTCCACAGAATAGTGCTTACTCCTTAATATGAACAGAAATGTCCCATCCATTGCCAAGGGCACATCCAACGAAATGATAAAGTGAGTTCACACATTCTATTGTTCATACGAAGAGATGGTACCGGTACACGAATCGTGAAGAATGTTGCTTTAGAACTCGAGTGAAAGTTTAGTGTTGGTACAATTGTTTCGAAGGAGTCAGGAGCGAGTACACACGAACAAATGCTAATATTCATTTAAGTATTCATTCAACGTGCCGTCAGATCAAAGGCGCAGGGCAGGGACATATTATGTTATGTGTTATTAACTAACTACCTACATAGATTCATTAATGACAAGCTCATAGTCGCTCAGTTGGTCAAGAATTCCCGGTATTTTACGGGCATCTTCTACACGTCGTTCACGCAACAGCATTATCAGTAGCTCAGACTATGTTCCGCCAAATCTTTGGATGACTGATGAACCATGAATTCGAAAGGACGTGGAAGAATTCGGCCGTTGCCTAATTTTAGATACCATACCGGTATTTACGTGGAAGGACTCAGGTAAAATAGGAAAATCCTTTCAGAACAGCCAGACTCTGTGCCGAGATTTGAACCCGTGTATATTTGTATACATAACAGTAGTCCTGAAGATGTCTGACATCCGAGTTGCAGCGCCGTGTGGTCTGTTGAAGGCACAAGGAACTCTGAAACGTCGGTAAACTTTCATCAGACCCAGAAGACAGCCATCTTCGAAATTACCGCTGTAAGAACCTCGAATCCTAAATAGCAGTGTTAATAATAGTCTACAAATCAGTCAATAACTTTCTAAAGTTGTCCTTGAACAAAAATAACAAGGTACCAAAAATAAAATAAAGTTTTCTGAATCAAGGACGTTATCGTACCACTGTAGCAGGTGAAGACACAGCAAGTAACAGCCACTTCATTAGTCACTGTTCTGTGTTTCCTGAGACACCCTAAAATTATAAAGTTTCGAAATACAGTATCAGAAAAGCCAACGCGATCAATCACCTGTTGCAATGTTCACAACAGGCTGACTGATGTCGCATGCCTTTCGAAAACCACATTAATAAACGTCAGCGCGATCGCATTAAATTTTAATTAGATTACAGCTGACACTGCTCCTTTCTTGTTGTGATTACGTAAGAGCGCATCAATGCGGTTTGATCTCATAACGTCACAATATCGCAATGCAGTCACTGCGTTACGTCATCGAAGGCAAGGGCTTAACTTTGTATCATCCCAGCCAGGAATCACAGAGCACAGTCCAAGGAAGACTCAGCCGCATCTGTGAATTCTCATAGCTGAATTTTTATCGACATCTTCAGTTCTACTGACAGACTCACAGACCGGAGTGGAATGTTTCATTGCTTATCTCGAATCCAATAAGGGTCCACTTCATAACCGTTACTATTCTGTACGAACACTCACCACGTTCCTTGGTTTATATTTGTATTATTGTTACTATTACCACGTATAAAATGTGTAATCAGCCTTAGCACATTGCTTTTGTAAGTTACAAGAAGCGAAATTATTATTATGCTATATTTCTCTAAAACAATTTTAATACTATCCTCCCACCTACATGTAGATATCGGAAGTGGTCCTCAGCTCTGACAGTTTCTGACCAAAACTTGTATGTATGACGCAGATAATCGATCTAATACATAATATCAAAACAGCGCTACAAATTAACACAAAGTTGGAAACAAATACGCAAATGAAGCAGTAAATAAACTTGGGCTTATATTTAAAAGAATAAAGCCTTTGCTTATAGTCAAAAGTGGATTGAAACTGTACTTCAAGCCAATGGCTTCTCTTAGTAGTCTAATGTTGTCACTGAACTACGGAGTTCTACAATCCTTGAAAACAAGAATTATTCCAAGTTGTCCTTCCATTCAGAGCCATTTATCCTATTGCCTTAAGCGGTAATACAAACAGGCCGACAGTTCACTAAGCTTTATGAGTTTGAAAACAGCGCTAGAAGCAAGCACTTAAACATGGACTGGACCACAGGCTCCTTGTATTAATGGCTCTAACCTCAATATTTCTCTCAGAAAGGAAAACAAAAGTAAGAATTATCTGCCTAAGGAGGGGCTGGCAGATCACGCAGTCGAGAGATACGAGCTACAAACCCACATTGCATCTGATTAACTAAATTCCTAAAGCAAGCCTACACGTGTACGATATTCGCATACTTAAACTGTGCACAGTGTTTTCATTTGTATGCGTCTCGCACTTAACCACGATGATTATGTTACATGTTTAATAGCTTCACAACGAGCTCTTGCCACAAGAGCGGAAGGTAAAAATGTCCTGGTCGTTAATGACTTTACAGGTTCATAAAATACCAGAAAAGTCAATTGATGTAATTTAGATCGATTTAGTGGACCTTTTCATTTATCTCGTACCAATTTATACACACACTTCCGTAAGATGACTGAAATTGTTAGTGAACGGAAACATCTATTGGGGTGTACGACCACTCATTAAAAATCTAACGTCTCCCCGAGGTCCCTAAAACTGAAATTTGTATGATATCCGGTCCGATTTTTGAACCCACGATCTCTCAAATATGAAGAACGACTGCTAACCATACCAAGGCGAAACATCGTTGGCAAATAAACTCAGAATTAAGTTGTAATGGAACACTTGCTTCAATTGTTTTAAGAGTTCTTGATTATAAAGCCATGAATCTTTCAGTTCCCCATCACGTCAGCAGCCACCTGCTCTGACCTCCGTCCGAGTGGAGGAACAGACTCTTCTTGCTTCCCTCTCGACATGGTTCATGGCCGTCCATGGCATTCAAGCAACGAATGTAAGCTTAAACCGCATTTAATTGCAGCCTACGTGGCATGTAAGCAGAAGGGCACGATACTTCACGACGCATCAAAATGCGCAGAAGCGCACATAATATGGACGAGGGCAGCCGATAGTTGTGTAAGTAACAAGAGTGAAACCCACTGGCTTCTACGTCCACGGAAAACTTTAACAATTTTTAAGTTTCGTTCTTCGGATTGAGAGAGTATGAGAACCAAGTGCCTGCAAGATACGCGAACACTGTAATGGCTCAGGAACAAGAGCACAAGAAGGAGTTCTGCAATGTGTAGGTGTGTCAGATGCTAAGATGGTCTGGACACGCATTTGGAATGAGGAACGCGCTTTAGATCATGTAATTACTACACAAAAAAATGTAATGTTTCGCTTTAAAAACAAATTTAAACATCTGAAGAACAGTAAATAAATGAGCATTTATGAGTATTTGTTATTAGTTGTGTTTCATTTACTTGGCATCGACTTAGTACAGCGAATGTGAAGAATTGCTTAACCACGTCTGCATTAATATTCAGAAGTATGATGTACGCAAGACCTACAACGCAACATTCCGCTTGTCTGAAAAAAGCAAACTGGCCTATGTTACACTTCAATTACACGAAGAAATAGCTTACGTCTTTAGAAAAATACAGACAAGGAGAAGAATTGGAGAGAGCATGCGGTAGAAAGAGAGACAACACCGGATTAAGTTCTTTAACCTATATGTAGGTCATTCATTCCGCTGGCATCCTTACGAGAGAACAGATACGACTATTCTATTATCTTGAGACACCTGGACCTCGGAGTTCTGACGGCACAGCACATTCACACGCGAGTCCGTCGCAGCGAGATGCGCTTTTATCAGGTAATTTGGCACAGAGGGCTGGATCTACGTGAAACGGTGTGATGTAACTAATTTGGCACACACTTCTAAGAACAAACCGTCTGTACTAGGAACGCGGCATCTTCACTCTGCGACTTGTCATCATGAGTCTTGTGGGTCGTGGTCTTCTGGGTTACGTCGTATCGACATGTAAATGATGGCATCGTTTAATTGATTGGCTACAGAAACAGGGATTACAGGCATTTCAACTTGCCCCAGGCGACAAAAATTGAGAACAATTAAACGGCTCACAGAAACTATTTCCATGTAATAATTATGTATAATGTACTCGTATGTATGATTGCGCCTACAGACCGTTGTCCACCTTCTGTTTGTGCTGGCCTCAGTAATAAAAGCGAAGTCTTCCCTCAGAGCATCTGATATCCTTAACCCAGATTCGACAAAGACAGAGTGGCTACCCCTTGCTTGGAACCAGGACTCTTGTTCATTGACGTGAGTGGGTGTGTCCATTCTCAACAGCTGTTCGCGATCTGAACGCGCCCAACACAAAGTCCTAGCAGCAACACAGCCTTTACTTCCGTTATCCTTATCGCAACAATATTTACTTTCCTTTCACATTTTATGTTTCACTGAATGTATAAATGATCATACGAATAAAGTGGAAGAGTTGTAGGTGGATGCAACGAGGAATAAATGCATGCGACCGTAACCATGAATGAATCAGCGTGTGAATAAATGAATGAAATAAACTACGGACGGATGCTGAATGAAAAAGAGATTATATTACATTGAACTTATGGATGAATTAACAAATTACTGCACTAATATTTAACCGCAAGTTATTAATGATACTGTAATAACTGCAGAGCTTATGAAGTTCTGCATGAGTTCACACTATGAGTGACGAGAATTCTGAAGACAAAACCGTGATAATAACAAAAACACACCCAATGGCGTTCAGACAGAAATTACAGTCTGTCTGTCACCATGAAATACGTCATGTGTAAGAACTGAGGCAATCTGTGTGGAATTATGCAGGCACAGAAGATGGACAGGTAGAAAAAAATAAAAATTACATAAATGAATGAGGGGAAATTGAAGAAACCATGAAAGGGAATTGTTAAAGATCTTTTTGTGACCTCAAAATCAATCTATAAATAAAAAAGCGTGGTCAAAATGTGTATGTTATGTGGACCTCATGGCAATCTCACGCGCGCACACACGAACAAAGTAAGCGAACAGGCAGCAGGACAGACAAAGAGGCCAAAGACTTCGAAGCGATGACTATTGATAGACGTGTAAGAAGTAAGCGGCGAGTACAAGGAGGCAGACAGGCTGTCTAATGCGTCTGTCTGTTGAGTGAAAGGCAGCACGACAGGTAGGCAAATAAAGATCCAGTTACGAAATCAAAAAGACTAAAACATAAATTAGATGGACAAGGGGATGACAACAAAGATTGTTAGACGGAAAAACAAACGGAGAGCAAGTCTGGGTGGTCAAGTGAAACACAGCAGGCAGCAGGAGAGTAAATGCAGCCAAGAGCCAATAACAGATACACGATGTGATAGTCACAGAAAAATGGCAGATACGCGGAGTTTAATCCGCAGCTGGAATGACAAACTTTTCATTTTGCACATTAGACAGATACACAGAATAAGATCTAAAGAAGGAAAGCGAGAAGCACGGACGTTTCGTTGGCTGGTTGATTTGTGGTTGGATATGTACTGTTCGTAAATGGGCTCATTGATGATGTAGTGGATGCACGGAGGATAAAACGAATTTGGAGGAGAAGGAAGGACGAGTGGAGACCGAGAGATAGATGGATAAATACGCGTACAGATTTATAGATGCATAAAGTAAGAGACAACAATATATTGTACAGACAGTTGGTACATGCGTAGGTAGGCAGATGAATAAGACGTCAGACAATAGGGCAGAATCAGGCATACAGCAAGAAATAACATCGGACGGACAAACATTAGAAGAGCTACGGGCGGGCAGGCGGCAAACACACAAAAAGGCAATCAGAAGCAAGTAAAGATTATCCACAATTTTTTATTTACGAAAGAAATAAAATGTTGCCGATAATTGAATTATCAGCAGAGCCACTAAAATTAAGCAACCAGGTGATTCAGTGTTACAGCATCTTAATTGAAAGTTTTTGTTGTAGCATTGTAACCAAGTTTCGCAGCAGATAATTGAAAACTGGGGAAGAAGGAGTAACGATGTTTTGCTAGTGCCCGAAGTTTCCATCGACTGTTTATGCTCAGAATAAAGAAAAAGGTAGTGAAGACGTAATGCAGCGGCGTACAGCACAAAAACCACGCTCCATTATGGAGGACGTCCTTCAGAGCTGAGTGATATTTTTAAATCTGCTTCATGAAGTGTGAAGCGCATCCATGTTTCATAGAGCACACTGAATATCCAGGATCCTCAAAACTGTTGCGACGGTGGCCTTCGACATTTTGTGCAGTCTTCCGTATCATTGGATCTCCTCCAGTAACAATAAAAAATTCTCTTTTCTTTGTGATCTTGAACCCACTGAGCGACGTTGCGCCATCATTATCCACGTTAAATTGTAGCTGCGTAGCAAGGAAATATCAAATCTATTTCTATGGCTGATGAGACCGCCCTGATGATTTAGACAGCAAGGACCTCGAAAACGTTGGTAAACTTATACCGACTACACGGCGTTACAACCCAGAAGACAGTCAGCTTCGAAGGATAAGTTATCGAGATAACAAGAATTTTTCAGCAGTAATTGAAGTCCAGTTAAACCATTCAGGCTCTATGAAATAAAAAATGTTTTTAATATTAACAAGCCTCTTCCAGGAGTCTCATGAAAATCTTCAAGCCGTCAGTGCAGAAGTTATTCGTTCTCCGGAAAGATCCGCACGGCTTCCACACGACCGCCAATGTTAGATTTGCATGTGAGGCTGTTCAGCATGGGGAAACTTATACACACTGGACATGATAATTAGAATGTGACTGGCTTCTGGACCAAGATTCGAAAACAAGACACACTGAGCCCAAGCGATAATTACTAAACCACGAAGCTCGGACCTTCTGCAGATGAATGGCAAAACTGGTTTAATAAGCTGAATAAACAAGAGAGCTTGCGACAGAGAGCATTGACTCAGGGACGGTGAATGATGCTCTAAATAAGGCAGAGAAAGTGTCCAGCTAAATAATTACGTGCTCAAGGTTCACTCGCGTTCGTTTCCTTTGCGATTATGGTACAGGCCATCTGGGACGACGAACCACTTGCTGACACGCACAAATCACCCGCCCAGTTCCTTGGTGCAACTAACATCATCACATTTTATAAAATCACACATTTCGTTCTTCCCACTACTATCACCAAAAAACTAATCGCTTCAGAAGAATGTCTACATACTTTCCCTTTCATTCTTGCTACAAGAAAAAGACCCTCCAAGTAAAATATCAAGCTCTCGAAGTTTCACTAAAATTCTGGGAAGAACTTACAGTCCTATGTAAGATGTGAAGTTCTAACGGCGGCTTATTGATTACGACCCAGCAGTCCGGCAAAAAAAAGTGAATAATGTGGAAGAAAACGAATATCACGCACTTTTCAGAAAATGCTTAATCCCACCTGAAGTCACAGGACACTGCCTCGTCTCTCTGCAATGTTTGAATATTTGAGATACAGATTTCTCCGGACTTCAGCCAGTTCTGTGAATGTGGGCTGATTATGTCTAATACTTACAACAAACATTACCAACTACAAGTGCCTAGACGGCCACCATCCCGGTGCGTCTTCTGGCGAGAAAGTGAGTAAACATTACGTAATGAACGTACCGTTGTTTGTGTCATATCAATTCAGAGGCGGTACCAACACGACGCGTTTATTGTTTGTCATATGGACTTCATACACAGTGTGGTTTCTTCCACAGGGTGTCTAAAAAGTCTCTTTGTTTCAAAACAAATTAAGCAACCAATGAGAAGGATGGATAAAACTGCAAAATAAGGAGCTTCATAATTTGTACTCGCTACATTAATAGTGTCATGACATCAAGAAGAGTATCTGAAAATGAGTGGAGCGTGTAGTATACATCATAACGATAGTAAATTTATAAGTCGACTTAACTTCAATCGGAAAACCTGAAAGGAACAGATACTTGGGAGGCCTAGCCTTACTTACTGCCCCTTAAGCTTGATCAGTGGTACTAACATTAATGTTCAAATAACCGGCTCTCTTTCGTACCTCTGAAAACCGGGCAACGCCAGGCGATAACATTTCCCATTTAGAGAAATATTTCGTTACAACTGAGGTCGTGCATAATCTAAAAGGTGTTAGTAAACAACTGTGCTAAAAGTCGCATACTGAATGAGGTTACACTCTGCAACACCTTGGTCTTACACGGAGTGTTATCCTATGTGACACAGAACTCAACTCAACGAAACAAATGAACAACAAATACGATCCCCCAGGTTAAGCAGTCAGAGCGTGATCACCCTGACCACTTACACCACTCTAGCGCCGAGATTAATAATTCGTGGCGATACACACCTAAATACCCCCAATACGTCTTCATTACACCAGAGGAAATTACTCTCAACGAAACCTGCGAAAGTCATATCCAGAATCAACGGCAGCAGCAATGCTGTTTCAAGTTGCTTTCTCCACAAAGAACAATCCAGCTGCAGCTACCGGAAGAGACACAGTTGAAACAAGAAAACGTCAATGAATCTGCGAGCTCGGGGTTTTATATTATGTTATCAACGCAAGAAAGGCATAATGCACATTTCCTCAAACCATCACGAGTACTAAAGCAGTCTTCCCAGAACTTCTTGTTACACTCAATAATCGCTGTAGTTTGCTAATTCACCTCGTCTATCGAAGTGGTAATTTGCAGAAACGAAGTACTGTTGATACTAGTCAACGGGATAAATATCCGTTGAATTAAATGGCTTCCATTTGCTTGACAGCAAGTGTTCTAAACGTTCCACGCATTTTCGTGCTCGATTGGATAAGTCAATTATAGGATACCGGATACCCGCCATTACGTTCGGCAGAATGGGAGAACTGAAAGAAGATTAAAAAAAGGCGCTGTTAAAATGGTTGAATGGAGGCTCAAGGTCGGTCAATTTCGCTCGTGAAGGTGAAACTGAAGGAAGAGATCATTATTTGACGTAAGAGAGGATACGAGATGTGTCAACTGAAAGCAAGATCAGAGTATATAAAAAAAATCTTGTGGTCCAGAACAAATTTGAAAACACGAACACGAGAGATAAAATAGGCAGCTCAGACGCTAGGACTGTAGGCTCAAATACAATTCAGAGCATGAATGTTCGTCTATTGTTTCAACTGTTCTTCTATGAAGAAGGTGGAAACTTTCCCTCTCCGATTGCGTACGTGGTTTTGTGGTACAAAATTTTGACACGCTCTCGCAAAGTTTGCAAGTGAAGAAGATTCACTTGGAGACTAAATGCCCATTCTTGACACTTAATCCACGTAAAAGAGCAATCACCGCGTAAAACGGAGTCTGGGTGGGCCACAGAGCCGATCTGAGCGAAAAGAGAAATCTTCCTACTGAGAATCAAACCACAGTCGTCCAGTCCCAAATGCTGAATGATCTATCCCGTATACTTCCCCTGCTGTTTTATGTGTAATACTTTACAGACTCACTAACTAGGATATATTGGAAACGAAGCATCTATGTACTTTTGTGTGTGTGTGTGGCCGACATATGGTTGTCTGGTGCATGCGTGTGGTTCCTTCGAATCGTGAGTCTCTCGTTAGTTCCATTACAGCTGCATCCCGGAGCATCTGTGTATGATACATCACATCATCTGCCAGGAAAAACCTTCGCTTCTTATCCTAGAGAAAGTCCAGCGCACGTTTGCGTATCTTTCGATCGACACCAATTCCCATACAAACAAAGTACGTATAAACATCTATGTAATGATTTCCGGATAAAAATCTTGTGAGTACAACACAACAAGAACAAATGATAACATTAAGATTACAAGCGAATATCACAAAATCGACTCATAAAAGCACAACCACTTTACTTCGTGGTGTGACCTACCATTAATGGCAACGCTCGAGACTTGTAAGCGCAAATCCCGCCCCTGCTAAGAATCGAACGTCGATCAACGAGACAGTATCCGGTCAGTATACTGAACTTCTACGTGTCTATTCTTTAATCAGAGATATCGTACGACCTCCACTGCAGCTGCTACCGCTCGACAGCGAATTACATTCATGCTTTATTTCGTCGTATTGCACCGCATATCATCACAGTTTTAATGAGAAGCTACGAGCAACCCTGATATCACTCTGTTGGTCCTGTAACTTCCGAACGCGGTCCGTTGAAGCATTACTCGTTCATATCACCTTGACCGCCAAAGTTGTTGCATGAGTCAACGACTTGTGCCTTATTCAAAGTGGGAAGCTGTTGCTTTTTACTACGAAAGAATTGCTTAAGCGTGAGTTCGTGACGCACATCATAGTGTTATTACGAAGAAAAAGCCACGCCGCGCGTCGTGACGCCTGACATCACACGCCGTTATGCATTTCCATTCAGTACTGTGGGAAGCGAACGACTCAATCCCATCTTGGTGATGGCGATAAGAGTAATGATAATTGTAATAACAATGACAAAGGCAGGAAACTGTATAAGTAAAGTAGTAAGAACACAGGGGACAAAAAAGAACACTATTAGAGAAAAAAGAAAGAAACAATACTGAAAATATATAGTGTACGTTTAACAGATAAGTTTCAAAAAGGCATTTATTCTCTCCTGTAACGCAGGCGTTAGAACCAATCGACCCACTTACGGAAATAGGTTAGCAACTGAGGATTGGATTCGTCTAGCTCATGGTATGGACCCGTGGCGGGATCTTGTAATTAGTTAAATAAAGAGCAAAATAGCCCGACAGTGTTTCGTAAAATATTCATTACCAAATTTCATCAAATTTGTTTATCCGTTATCGAGTTGTTTCGTGTCTAAGGAGAGAGATAGCCGCATTAAAATTGGCGGAACTAAAAAAAATACAATTCACTTGTTATTCGCACAAAAATTACTGTTTGTTTCTGAATGCTCTTTTCTGCGTTGCGTCACGCTGAGGCGCCGTTCATTATTTCCGCATGAGATGATAATAAAGAAGAAAGTAACTAACTATAGTTAAGTGTAAATTTCTCAGAAAGAAAAATAACCATAGATTTTGGAGATTTAGCAAAGCGTGTATAATTCATGAAACATGATACAGTCCCAGCAGTGGGTCCAGAACTGTAGTCTTCTGTGTAAGCATAGCTACATACATGTTAACCACGTACTGTTGGCGTTACGAATTACCTACGGAGGGGTCAATGTATGAACAAGTGTATCCACGTTGTTCATCTAACAGATTCGTGACAAGAATTACGTTTGTATAACCTCATGGGAAGTAAAAAACAAAAAATTACTACCATCGCGGAAAGAAAGGTATGGAGAAGTTGGTGGATTGAAGGTTGAATTGGATTTATAAATGAAGGGGGAAGTAGCTGTATAAACACATCTAATATGCCCTCCTCCTCACCAGTTTTTCGCACAGTTTCAGTTTGATGATAACCTGAGAACGGTGGACCCGATTTCTTTGTTTCACTGTTCACAACTATTGCTGCCTAAAATATGTCTAATAAATTTCAAAACACTTCGCATGCAGTAGCCTATTTAACAGTTTAAATAATGTACGTAAGTGCAAGATTATGCAATTTCGACTCAGCTGGCTCTAAATCGAGGCTTTAGTAATCTATTCGACTTATTATATACGACCTATGTAACTTTTTTTTTTTGTGTTCTGTCTGACGACAGGTCCATATGAACAGGATCCTTCCATCCTTTTCTCGGAATGGGACCTGTTCATATACGTTCTTGGCAGATGATCCAGAAGTGGTTTGCCATTGCCTTCTTCTGTGTGTGAATGGAGTAATTGTTGGGATGCCACGGAGAAACCCGGGAAGCCCCCGGAGGAAAACTCCGTGTTGCCTAGACCACGGCCTTGCCCAACACAAGTTATAAATTCGGGCACCGCCGGGAATCGAACCCGAGACCAGCATTAATTCAAACCTGAATAGTTCATAATATTTATTAACGAAACTGAAAGTATGCAAAACATTAATAGATAACATTCGAATAAGGACTTCGAAGAGCTTTTATAGCATTCCGGAGAACCGATATAACTTCAGCGATGGCCAATAGTAGTGCAACTGCTTACATGACATTAAAATGGCTAATCAACCCTACTCGTACAATGAGTTTTGAGTGCTCAGAATCCATCCCACAAAATCTGTTACCACTCTTCAGCGTAATTTTCTAAGTTGCATAAAAGACATCGTTGGAATTACGTCACTTCTCCTGCATACTACAAAAAATTTCCTGAATTTTCCCTTTCAGTGCCGTAAGTTTAATTTGTAAATAAATATTTAAACCCGCTCAAATCATTTGTGTTCACTCTGTATTTTCACTGGGAGAATAGCACACCGATTTCCAGACCAGTTCCACTGAAAGCCCCTCCTTACCGTCCTTCATGGGTAGACATACAGCAATTATGAAACAAAGCTTCTAATAGGTTGAGGGTTATGGGTCGAAATTCTTTTACAAATCAAGAAGAAGGATAACTAATGGGCAGGTGATCATGACAAAAACGCTCTCCGACGTGAACATGTGAGTGGTCACTTCCCATGACCCCGAGAGCGGGAACGCGTGATGACAAGTGAAAGAGGCAAGTGGCTACCATAGTAAGAGCTGTATCAGTGAAGTGCATCTCCTCACACTGCCTACAAGTTGTCCCATGTGGCAGAATCAGTTAAACTGCCTGATGTAGCACCTACCAAAAATGCTCGCTAGGGTCTCCCAGGTACTATGATACCAACAACCCAGTAAGAAATATATTTTAAAATCCAACAAAACGTTGCTTCCTACAGACTGATTATTTCCAGTCTGTATTCTTCCCTAACAGAAGCAAATATTGTATACAATCGTAATATATTCGTATGTTACATGCATCTGCGAAATATTATCATGTTTCTTATAGTGCCGTCAGTTCAATACAGTCTTCCAAGAAGTCGTGACCATAGTGAACTGCACTACCGACTGAGTCCGACTTATTGCCTGTTGTGGAGAAGAATACTGATTTTCCCATCAGGAACGCAGACAATATGCTTGCTGAGCAATGCCGGAATGTAGACAGCATCGTCATTCACAGAGACTGGTTCACGGCAAGCATCTGACGGCTTTACAGATAACAGGGAATAAAAGAGTTCTTTAGCAGAATTCGCAACTAACACCGCGTTGGTCAGCCGCGTACAGAAGGTAAACTGTTCGAAGCCCATGTGGAAAATGGACATCCTCATGGCCCCCTGTGTTTTTCTCCCGTATTTACTCAAGATAAACTCAAAAGCAAATAATTAAAACAGGCATCGTCTGCATTCATCCACATCCCTTTCAATTTATAATTCATATCGCGCTATCACTTTCTATCCAAGACGACCGCTTCGGACCCGTAATCAACATTACGATGCATGAAATATTTCGAGCACATTGACACCACAAGCGCCCAAAAAGTAGAACTGTAACGTAAAGCATGTTGAAGTAGGGACGCATCAGTCACCGGAGTCAAGTGTAAGTTTCGCATCAGCACAAAAGAACGTAATTTTACCTGCTATTTTGTATGGGTGTGATATCCTTCGCCTCACACAGGGAGTTCGGGAGAAAGATGGCATTACAGGCACGGACACTGAGAGGAATATTAATACCTAACAGTAATGAAGTCACAGGATGCTGCAGAACACTGCACAACGCGGAGCTTTGTAATTTTTGCTCTTTGCTAAATTTTTTAGCAAGATCAAGATATGAGCGGGAAATGTAGCACGCATACGAAATTTTTTAAAAAGGTACAAAATTTTGCTCAGAAACCACTCGGAACACTTGGGCGTAGATGGGGGGAGAAGGGATAAAAATATGGATTTAAATGAAATAGGATTTAAGTGATAGACTGGATTTATCTGGTTCAGGATAGAAACTGGTAGCGGGATCTTGTAAACACGATGATAAGCCTTCGGGCTGCATAGAAGTCGGGGTAATTCTTGACTAGCTGAGAGACAATCAGCTTCTCAAGAAGGACTCAGCTCCACGTAGATAGTTGCGGAGAGTAAATGATTGTTCTTGTGTCGTTACTGTTCTGAGGACTGAGGCACCTCAGAGCGATGACCGGGTTGCCTACTGCCATTTACTCACGCACGATTCGGTCAGGACGAGTTCCTCAGCAAGCTCCAGAGTGAGGCAAACTGAGGAACCCGCACCAATTTCATGATCCAAAACACTGCAGGCTCCAGCTATTGTGAACATTAGTCTCACAATAACCAGAATGCCATTACTCTTCATCTGAAAATCAAGCTTCAGTACTCGCCGTTGTCATGGTGAATTTTAAAATTCCTAAGTACCAGAGGCTAAATATTTAGTAAAAAAAAGACCTATTATGATTTCTTGACAAAAGCTTGCTTCTTAAGTACCATTCTGTTACGTCGTTCAAGGGCCCTGGAAGCAATTCAACGCGTATTCTAATATTCGGAACTAACCAGGCAAAGTTGTCAGCTTCACGCTACTTCCGTACTATCCCGAACAAAATATCACATGAAAAACATCGTATGGAGGTCTCGGTGAGCTCAAGAATAATTCTGGGTATCGTCACAACATAAACCCTGCCCTTATCAGTCATTCTAATCCCCGGCATAGCCCCATAAAACTGAAGCAAACAAAGACGTTTATATTTAACTGTATTGGAAAAACTAGAGACGGAGACAGAAGAAACGGAGCGATGGTCAGTTTATGGTTGATTGTGCGGAACACCGAAAAACTCGGGAGTAAATCTTGACTCCAGTGCCGTTTCGTCCACCACGAATCTCACTTCAAGTCACCGGGTTGATATTTTATTATATTTGGTTCCCTCTCTAAACAGTTCAGAGGGGAGCAGGATCATAAACTTTTCGACAACTATCCGAATTAATCTGTGACGACGCATAAACGGCTGAGAGTCTAATAAAATGCGGTAAGATGGCTAAATTATAAATCTGGAGGCAACAGTCTGTGCAGTCATGTCGTCCCCAAACACCTTCATCTAATGCCAGTCCTGTACAACACCTGGATCCATTCCTCCACTGGTCACGGAGTGTAGAAATGTTTTCTGTCCACAGCTTCCTTGGTCATCCTCTTCTCCGATTACTTGGTGGGGGTCCATTTCTCTTGACATCTATTTTCTTTCACTCGCGTTCCAATCTGTTACTATTTCTTCTTCACCCATTCTTCGCATTTCATTAGTCCGTATTTTGCCCAGGAAGAATACCTGACAACTAATAAATTATTATCCCAGCAAAGAATATCCCTCTGTTTGGATTGCTAGTCCCAGGTCGCATTTATGTCCAAGTTCTCTTGAATACAAATCAGGTTTGTTACCGCATTGTCTTGAAAATACTACTGTACCGTGTCCACATGGAACCGCTGAGTTAAGGAAAACAGATGTAAGATTATGGCCTCTTGATAATCGTTTCTTTTGTTGGTGATGGCCAGACAGTGAGGAACTTCACCAATCAGAGGCATGAAAGAGTGCAGAGGCCATCGAACTTACAAGTGCCACGTAGGACGCTGTTCCCGTTTTGTGGAAGTTAAAATGTGTCATCCCTTTAACACATCGCCAAATATAATGAAGGATTTACCGTTACCACATGACATGGTCTCTGAATGTTTTCCACGTGGGGGTACACTACATTTAGTTCGATATCTTACGGCACACCAACTAATGTATTCTTGTAAAACGTGTGTGAGCGTATATATGTATACAGAATATGCAACATAGTTATGTACATATATGTACATGTAAATGTTTTAATGGTTTCGTTCCATCTCTCCTGGGATAATAACTTAAAATATGCCACGTCTCCTTTCATTCATTTATAAATAAACTTAAAACGTCCAAACAATACAGGATCATCACAATTTGTTTAGTTATTTAAAAACGTGCTATTATCTGCTGGTGTTATGTAGGCCTAATATCGAGTATAATCCCTCAGAAAAAGCTGCATCTGCATAACCTATACAAAATGTCCCTTGAGTCTGGAACCATGGACAAAACTGGAGTTCTGACACCCTCAATGTCTCCAGCATTCACACCGGCACAAAGGCTCTCTGAGTGTCGATAAAAAAGAAGCCCTTCTCTGGCTGCAAGACTGTTTTCTTATTGCTCTAGACGCATGGAACATTCTGCATTTATTATACTTCCTCATTTTAAGGTAGCAGTTGGACAAACAGGGGAAAACTAAGGGAAAGGTCAGTCCGGTATGTGACCCCAGAACTGAACTTATTCGACTTCTCAGAACGAAGATCTGTGTAACAATACTCCCGTCGTACTCGTACATCTGCTCGTCCACTGTCTTCTTCACTCGACCTTGCCATCTTTATCCACGTATTTCTTTATTTTTTCTTCTCCTTCTACTCCAATCTCTTCCTGTCCGAATTGTTATGCTTTCTGTATGCCTCAGTATATTCGCAGTACACCACCTTCTCCGCGAGCTCCACTGGTTCGCCCACCGAGCGTCTTCGCCCCGTATTAGTCGATATGCTCCTACGCAGTTTCACTTGGTGGTAGGATACCGTTATCATCTCATCTAAACGGCACATGTCCGCTAGTCGTTTCTGATAATTTGTCCTTCAGAAACTGACTCTTGGTCAAAAAAGGAAATATATTAAGCGCCTCTGAGCCTAACGAGAAGCTTCATAATTAGTACTCTCCATCACATACTAACAAGATGATCAAATCAAGAAAACTAGCTGAGAAATACGCACCACACATACATGGAAGGATAATCTTAAAACTGCTGAGGGTGCTAAGATGTGGACTCCATTCAGCTGGCTCAGAACAGGGCCGAAAGGCAGGCTTTTGTAAATAAGGTCACGAACCTTCAAGATCTGTGAAAGAATAGACAATCTTAACGTGTGGATAATTATTAAACGCCTAAGGTTTCAAAAGATTCTTCATGTTTTAACGTCATTCTTGCGCGGATCAGTACAGGTATAATCCATCCGTCGAACCAGAACCAGAACCAGCCAACTTTTCCGCTATCCTTAGCAAAGGGCAGTCCGGCTAGTCCCAGATGAGCCAACACATATTTTACAGTTTCCATTTTACAGAACCAGTTTCAGAGAACAGCCATAAAATTATTCATTACTGCGCTGAATATCAACTTCGCCATTTCATGCGTTCTTATCGCAACTACGACAACCACAAGGCCACTTCACTTAATTATACGATTCATAACAAACGTTTAAAAATGCATACAAATCATGTAATTATGAACGGAATCTAAATTGATAAAAAAAAACATATTTTATATTTCGCTGGTGATTAAAAGTGTCTCATAAATACGCTGGGTGTACATATACTGCCTTCTCTTACAGCGGGAAGACTTGGTTGCTTCCAATTTTCATCAGAGCACGCCAGCTGTGCAATTTGCACGCTTTCCAATAACATGTTTTGTGGTCACATTATCCAAGGTAATTTATCGATTCAAACGCTATTCAATGAAATGAATTGAATTACACATTCAGTAACCTCGAGGGATATATGATCAGTGCTATACGAATTTATTGGTTTATAGATCACGACGTAAACATGTACAGTAGGATAAGAGCATAAAAATGACGACGGTGCCAAAATCTTAAGTGGACCTAATGTCTAACACTTTGCAGAAGCATAAACCCTATGAATATCGGTCAACTATGAAAATTTTTTGTTCTGAGAACCTAATGAATCCCACTCATTCATCGTGTCTAGCAGCATTAACCGGAAGTTCTACTCAGCCAACACCAAAAGCCCGAAACTGCATCAGCTCCATCCATCTCCCACTCACACAAACAACATTCCTTATGTTCTAACTGTTATTCTCCCATATATTTCTTTTTCCACCAAGTGACAGTTTTCCAAGCGGTTATCCCTACTAAAATACGGTATGCATTTCTTGTATCCCGCTTTCGAGATACACATTCGCCTTAACGTACGTTTTATACATCATTATCTCAACAACGGACCAACTTGGCGAAGCTTACGCTGATTTTTATTTTTATAGCTTATTTAACGACGCTGTTAGTAGCCACAGAAGACGTTAGTAGCTCAGCGTCTAATGGTTCGATTTTCATTGAATAATGAACTGGAACTGATGTGGAAAAGTGGTCGTGGCCTAATTTAAGATACTGTCTTGGTATTTACCTGGAGGGACTAAAGAAGACCATGAAGGACCGCAGTCAGGACGACGGGTGTTCTGGTCGAGATTTGAATCTGTGACCTCCCAAATACGAAGAAGACATCGGTTGACTGGATAAGAAGAATACAGTGGGTCCATTTCAGGCATCCCGAAATTCGCCTGTAGCAACCGAGGACAACCTTGAAGAATGCATCCACGAGAGTCGACAAAGCAGTCGATATTTGAACCGGTACCTCCGCATACGAATCTCTGTTCAGTTTGTGTCGTGTGGGAACGATTTGGGAAGGCGGAGGGGAGCTGGGAAAATACGTAACCTTAGCACTTGAGTGCCGACCTACCTTTATGAGAAAATGAATCTCACAAGTAGACGCTTTTAATCCACTCCTTTTATTACAGTACCCATCTGTTTGGAGTGATAACACGGAAGTTCCTTGTAATGACCTGATGGAATTTATGCACCTGGTGCAGAATCACTTTCGGTCTGCAGGCAAGGAAGCAAGAAGAAGGCAGTCAACTGAAGTACAGTAAGCACGACACTACAAAACAAAAGAATGCGTCAGGAAACACGCTGCATTTGCTTACGGATTGCTGAGATTCTAGCAATAAACATCAACTACGTTGAATTTAACGGTGTACTGCTTTATTACCAAGTAATGGGTGGGTTCTGCAATATCCCTTCATCTCCTTGTTTGACGACAGATAATTTTCTGCGAGTCTTTCGTAGCCAGAGACGGACAGTCATGAATAGTTTAGCGACTCGGATAGAAGGCAGTAAGAGGTTTCGAGGGAAGAACATAGACCGCAGGTGTTTGAGAACAGGGTGTTGAGGAGGATATTTGGGCCAAAGAGAGAAGACGATGGGGCATGGCGAAAACTGCATAATGACGAGCTTAAAAATCTGTACTCCTCCCCCAATATTGTCAGGGTGATTAAGGCAAGAAGAATGCGATGGGCGGGACATGTAGCGCGCATGGATGGGACAAGAGGTGTGCCCCGGGTATTGGTTGGGAAGCCTGAGGGGAAGAGACCGCTGGGGAGACCTAGACGTAGATGGGAGGATAATGTCAGACGGGATCTATGGGAGATAGGAGTTGAAGGAGACTGGATTTTGTTGGCCCAGGACAGGGTCCGGTGGAGGGCTTTGGTTAATTCGGTGATAAACCTACGGGCTCAATAAGCCATCTAGTTAGTTAGTTAGTTAGTCACTGCATTTATTTGAAGGGACTGAAAAAATCACAAAAAATATCAGACACTAATGCCAGTCTCCGGGAGATTTGATGCCGAGACCTCCCAAATAAGAAACAGGTGAGATAACATTTCGATTTCGATGTTCGTTACATACTGAAACGAAAGAAAATTTAAAACAAAGCGGTATTTATAACAAATATGTCGAGACAGTGCTCTAGAATCCTCGCAGATGCAAGTGGCTGGAAGTGTGTTTCCAGCAAGTAGCGGAACCTGACCATCGCGGGCAAAGTGCCACGGAGGTCAGCCAGGTGACAGCAGTGCTCAGTGACCCCCTCATCAGAATAATAATGGTGTCCTAGTCCGGTTCTGCCAACTAAGTCATGTTTTAACGGCAGTTTATAAGAAAATATTATCACATTACAGACATACAACAAGTACAGCATGCTCACTGTTCGTCATGTCCTCCTAACGCATGTCCTAATCCTCGTTCCCCTTATCTTAAACTAATCGTTACATTTTGCATCATTGGCTCTGCAGGCCTAGTGGGAGAGGTGTAGGATCGGCCGAACAAGGGTTACGTGGTGTGGGTAAAGGCTGTGAGTATGAGGATGGCTGTCAGTCCTTTACCAGCTGCAACCATTCACTGACCTATCATTGTTTGTCTTATGGGCAGTAACGCCGTATGGACATGTAGGTAAATATATCGACGTTTCGGAAGAACATCATAAGAGCTGAGTGAACTCTGGTATCTCAACTGCAAGTCCATGCGACATTACTATCCAACAAACCAACATCAACATCTTCACCATCATCAGAACCGCATATCTCATTCAAACGATCTAATTTCTCTTGCTTCAAAACTTTTAATAATAAGGAAGGACTTCAAATTTAACATTCTATCAAAGTTTTCATCAGTCTGGAATTACCACATTCGTACGTTACGTTACGTCACGTATAAAACAACGCTCGCTTCTTATTCCGGAATGTAACCAAAGAAAATACAGCCAGTTCTAAAGAGCACACAAGCACTCCATGTCAGCTGCGGAGCAATTTCAATGTTTTACACCCTGGCGAGAACCTGTTCGAACAACACAATGATTTAGTACTTCAGTCAGCATAGTGGAGTTACCACACGAACACTGTATTAATACTTGTTGAAGGGGAAGATGAGTAGCAAAATTAAGCACGTATGTTATTGTGATGTCTTAACTGATTAATGTTCCAGGTCAAATTACATTGTGTAAGAAACATTTAAATAATTTTAATAATGAACCGAAAAACCGGTCATTATAACACATGGCAGGGAACTGCTGGCTTTTTCCTCAGAACACGGTCACTTACACTGAACTCTAAAATGGATGACGGACTATGATCCTCCGAAATGTATTCCAGGAATGCATGGGGTTGCAGTCTGAAAGGCTGCATACAAATTGATTTGAAAACTTTAAATTTTATCATGATGAAACGTGAAAAAATGTCTGGCCCTTCTTCAGATTTTGCCACGATGCCTATGAAATATTTCGCAATAGGAAGGCTGGGTTATATAAACAGGTAAATAAATCAGAGCAGACAAACGGAGCAGGCGTGTTGTAACAAAGGGACATTCCATAACCGAATCATGTTCTTGCAGACAAGACTGGACATTCCTCTGCGAGCACTGTCTCTACAAATATGTAACAACACTGGAAGCAAGAAAAAAAATGGCATGGCATTCAGGTTAAAAATGTCAGAATCTTGTGACTTACATTCGTTCTTTATGCAGATGTTAGGTCGTTTATGCATCATACAGCGTCAATATAAACCTACATGTTTCTGTAGTTTATAGAAAAAAACTTATAAGCGGCCTATGTACCATTTCACGACTCCAGAAACACAGCTTAAATATGCTGGATCTATCTACTCAAACCCACACACCTTTGTCTTTGATGTACACTTTACACGTGTATTGTAATATGGCAGTTTTAAACAAATGTATAAATAATTTAGTCTGAAAATCTGAAGAGTTAAAACCACTTGCAAAACCTAAGCAAAGACGGGAGTTTGCTAGACCTCCAGAAATCCTTTGGCAACTTTTGGTAACCCCTCTTTTAATCTACATAAAAATGTAGCGTTGGGAATTTTTTGCTGCTTTTTCTTTTTGTCAAGATTTAAGATATTTGAATCAGTTTGTTGAGAAAACACTTTGTTCTGTATGTTCGTGTCTTTCAAAAGCATTCATCCAAAATTAAATACGTTTGCATTTATTACTTGAAACTAAAATAAAATAAAATGTGGAAGAAAATGGTTCTTTGTAATGGTACAATGTGTTTCGGAGGAAATTTTAGAGAATTTTTCTTATTTCCCTCGTCCAAATTATCAGATAGATGAAGTCTGACACTCAAGGTAGACAATTACGAATCCCTGTGGTTGCTGAAGAAGAGGGGAAGTAAACTGCTGAACTAAGGTTGTCAACGTTGCTCTTTCACGAGTAATTTCATGCATGGCATGCAAGGAACGTGGGCAAGATGAACTCCGTTACGTTCAGTCGATGACACGGAATTGCTGCCAAACCTTTCGTTACGTTGCCTTGACAACAGCGACACTTTAGGCATTTTCAGGGTCCCAACAGACTCTTCTAGTCAGCGTCAGTCTCTTGTTGCTTCCTCAATCTGAGGTCCAAATATTCCAGAACACCTCCTCATACCTCTCAAGCTATGCACTAATTATTACAGCTATACATCGAAACTTTATACAATCTGATATATTAATAACTAACATGTCTGCCGGTCTCCTTTCACGTGGAAGTGCACCAACATGGCGACGGCGGCCTTATGAAACGTTGTAAACCAGACTTTTCTATGCTTGGTGTTTGTTAATTTACTTTTGTTATGTGAATTTGAATGAAGAAGCTGTGAAACGGAAAACCACAAACACGCAATAACTTCAGACTAAGCCTTACTTGTATATCGGCTTAGTATTTTAATAAGTACAACATGAAGCGGCCAGACAACCGACTCGCCTCAGCCATCACCAACATTAATAAAAAAAAAACAGTGGCGCATCGTTAAATAAAAGGGTTTCCTTTAAAATTCTTTATGCCTTAATAACCTTTAAAGCAAAAAGACGACAGAAGTAGTTCAGTACACATTAACTGCTCTGCACACAGTCAAACCAGTTACATTCTGAAGCCTGGAAAGGCGGACGCCTCGCCTACGCGGATGGTAGTTGCCCCGGGATACAGGCATGAGGCATGAGCAGCTACTTGTCAAGGCGTGGCCTGCGTCCCAACCAGAAACCACCAAAAACATGTATCGTCCCGCGCCGGATATAGGATTGTCACGAACACTGTTTCCTCTATTCGTTTCAGACATGAGCTACTACTCTGAGGAAATAAAACACGCGACTTGGTCAAAGGGCAAAGGTGAGTATTTAGGTCCAAAACAGACTACGTAACAGACAACTAGAGAAAATAGGGGAACATCGCAATAACCCCACGCCTTCTACGTCTCGGAGCTAGGCGGAGAAAAGCAGCGTCCTTGAGCCCCTGATGATGGTTTGTACCGAACCCGAATCGACAATAAGACACTTCCGTACACATGAAAGTGTCAGGTTTTGCAGAGCTACAGCTAGACTATCCAGCGGATCGCAACAGACCGTGGAAGGAAGACGGCGTATCAGTATAATAGAAACAATTCTACTAGTGGCAGTAGCAGTAGGGTCAAATGACTCGTGGCTTCCGAACAATGTTTGAATCCGACTCGAACCCTGTCCCCCAGAGAAATTCAGCTGTCCTTATCTATACAAAGGTTGGTCCCGTTGTAAATGGTTGCGTGTTACTATGCAACTTTCAGCTTTTAATTAGTAGACCTTACGACTCGAGCGACTTGAGTTATGAATGTAAATTAATCCAAACGCCTTAATAAGATATGAAAATGCTGTCACTGTTATGAAGTTATACAAATGAATACACGGGGAAAGTACTGTAAAACATTTATTCACTCCAAGCAGGAGACTGGAATGCTGAATGTTTTCAGCGGGCTTCTGGGCATATGTTGCATGCGCCGCGTGAATAAACAGCGCAGATACGGTACTCGTAATTTCTCATATTAGTTATAAATGTCGAGACGAAAGAAGCTGTCGTTTTTCGGAACAGGAGGCCCGTGGAGCAGCACCTGGAACGTACTCTCCGTGGATAAGTGACTTTTAATCAAAATCGCTTTTAACCAGTCCTCAGATTATTCAAACGACGACAGCCTCCTGGAATGTTGCGTAGTGTACTCTCGTTTCAGAACTGCTTACCGCCTCCATCATCAAGGCAATGAATGAGCCAATCGAGCGGCTCGATTGGTTCATTCATTGCCCTGATGACGGAGGCAGCATGACCTCTGAAACGTTGGTGAACATCTACCAGACTACACAACGCAAAAAACCAGAAGACAGAAATCTATTAGATTGGATGTTTGGATTGCGAATGTTATTACGGATTGCATGAATTTAAATGACCACTAATTTAACACGCCAGAATCACTGAGTCTGCGACGTACAACACACAGTACATTTCCGTGTAGCTCGGCTGAGTAATCTTGGGGCTTAGCGACTCCTGTCCTCAAGACGGATGCATCCGTTGTCTATGCAGATGCGAATCACACAATGTAGCCCCAAGAGCTTCCTCAACATATCAGCAACATCATGATACAAACTACCAATTAACACAACAACGACAATTCTGACACGCACAAAGCAAGATTCAATGCCAGGTCAGTTACAATTTTATGACAGGCGATTTACTGGGTTCAGCGCCCACAGGTGTTGGATCCATCTCTCCAAGGTAATAAGTGACAGAATATATTACTGAGTTCAGTGACCATACGTGCTCCGAGCTCAGGCTGTTTCATGAAAAGTATCGCTAGATCAGGGACGGCAAACAAGAACACTGAGGTCCTATGGTGCATACTGTAGACTCAATAAAATAAATACCTCCAAAACTAATAATCCGGACCGCCTGAAGGCCTAACCACTAAAACAATGAAAAGAAAAAGGAAGTATGACATCGAGGCTCAGTCAATGAACGACACAAACGCATGAATTCTTCAGAGGGAACACCACAGGCCGCATTAAATGTTGGATTATTTAACTACGCTTTTCAAAGTTCATGAATTGAACTGAATGTGAAATAGTTCTAGCAGCATACTCTACGGACCTAACCCATAATTCGCCTGCAGGACCCGAGAAAAGCTTAACTCAAGACATAATAGCCTGTCTACGAGCTCAGATTCGAAGCAGGTACCTCCGAATATGAAGCAGTACTGCTAATCACTCGGCCGTGACGTTCGCTTCTTCGCCCAGCACGCTACTGAGAAAGCAGCTCCACGGACTTAAAGATAAGCACGAATTATAGCACATAACACATACATTACTTTTAACGTCAGAAATGAAATGAAAAGTGTTTCGGCCTCTTAAATACTTCAACGGAAAGCCACGAGAATGAAGACGAATGGTGGTGTCGGGCTTTCTGGCCTCGTGACGGCCAACGAAGCGTCCAAATTTGCAGGAATCGCGTGTTGCCGCCAGAAACCTCATACTCAGGGTCTCTTTTGAAGCCTAGGAAAGGACCTTCAAGTCAGTGTTTATCAACCTGCAATCCGCGACATAATTTATGCCGTCTCCAACTGGATCCTTCAACTGTTTTTATTTTTGTTTTCGCAACAAAAAATTTCACACCGAACATTGCTACTTCTCTCTCTCTCTCTCTCTCTCTCTCTCTCGTTTTGCTGGGTTTAATGGTGTGATCTGATTAGTGGTGAGCAAAGCCAACACCGAGTTTTTGGGTAGATCGCTGCAGCCCTCAGAAACGGGGAGGGTAAACCGGGCATGAACCCCAGATCCTTGAAAATAAATGTGTCCGAAATTTGAGTTATTTTACATTCCCTCGTGCACAAGTTTAAAAAAGAATTCTCAGTGCTGGTGATTCCGGATTTTCTTTAACTTGCACATAAAACAAAAGCAGTGATTATTTTGTCATAAATAAACGTGTTTACACGTGTTAGCACACCACGCATGTCAAAGTGCCTATATCATATTAAACTGATAGACGTCCCACATCCTCCAAAGTAAGTCAATTGGTACATAAATAACCATGTATTTCTAACGCAACTGAAGTAGAGTTCTATAAGCCTGAAGAAAAGGCCAACAAGTTTCCAGAAGCCACGTTACCCGGTCCTTATTCCAAGAATGTAACGTCATCAAACATCTAACGCAGAGATCACTGTGGAATGTTCGTCATCTGATGCCAGCGCTATTATAAAAAAAAAGAGCACGCAACGCATATAACCCATTGTCTGATTAATGGCTCATTACAGGTTCAAGGTCTATTGCAATTTTACATTCAAAAAAGTGTACATCCGGTTACAAGACTATCTCTCACGATTTTTCAGCTCCTCCCAGCATCCGAAAGAGGTTGGAACTGCACTAAACAAATTATGGAATGATCAATACAGATTCCTATAAACTAGTTGGAGCATGTATCTCTATTGTCCGCAATTATCATACATGGAAACACCCATTATGATATGGAAAAAAGTTACCACCTAAATTAAACATGAAATAAAATTGTACATTTAGGAAAAACAGCAATATGCGAATACATTTGCTAAAGTAAATTAGTAGCATTTTTAATAAATTTCCATACAGCCAGTCTCTTAGTTTATTTAATAACTTTTCAAATTCGTTAAATAGCACGGAACAAGACGACGTGAATACTTCGTCTGTCTTAGTACAATCTTCCCATCCCTCTTCTGCATTCTACATCTCAATTGTAGACCTGGGTAGCGAGCTACTTTAATATCTAAACACTAACGGGTTTCGAAAATAAAATCTTTAAAAATGAAAAATTTGTGGGTAAAGGAGAGGCCGTCGACATTTTAAGTCAGGAGGAGGTGAGGGCCCAGAAAGTTACGAGGTACTGGAATAAAGATATGAAGCGTCGATGAGTTTAAACAATTAAACCTCAATTTTACAACGGATAACGTTGTATCTGAAGATAGATATAATTCTGATACGCACCAATCTTAAATTTTATGGTCACATAAAAGATGTAAGTATAGCTCCAAGATATATGTAAGGCTGAAATAGAAACGTCTGTCCATTCTTCTTCCATATCTATTGGACGATCTCATTATAAGGTGTGACTGAAGGAGAATGGTCCACTGGAATCAGCCCAAGTCCCTTGCGGAAAATACAGCATCCGCTTTGTAATGTTTCCTTTCTAATTTAAGAGTCATTAACATCGTAAAATTCTACGATGATGAAAGAAGATATCGTCTCTTGCCACGTTAACTTCAGCGTTCATATTTCGTAGTACGAAAAACTCGTACACCCATTTCATTAGTTCGCCTCTAAGAAGCACTGATCAACATTAATTCCACAAACTCGTTAACAGACCGATTAAATCTGTGTTGTAAATCTGACGGGATATTAAATTCATTCTCTGAAAGAGTGCGTATTTTGTGTTAATTAATTACAGTCTAACGACTTAAATATCTCGATTAATTCCGTTTAGTAATTATGGCATACACCTTTTGTTAAAGTAACGCTAAGACAATCCTAGTTGCTTATAATCCTTAAGGGATGACAAGCCTTAAATGATGATTATGATAACGAGTCGTAAGTTCCTTAGGTTACAATGTCTTCGAGTTTGTGAAAGCACTAGCCTAAACATGGACACAATATCCAAGGTGACAAAATTCTACCGCTTCTGTTTCCCCCCAAAGCATCCATTAGTCCAGCACGACAGAGTAATCAGTTGCTATTAACCTTGCACAACCTGCTCCAGATATTTCTACACTGTAAGCGAAAGGCTAAATATGTAATTTGTCGAAAATTAATCGAGTAGTCAGACAATGGCTACTACTACCTTCTATCCTATTCAGAGACGTATCAGTTCTTAAGTCCAAACGAAATCCCGAGCTACAGGAGAACAGGTTATAGTCTCTGTATTTAAAACGAAATAAGTTGTTGAAATATGTCGGTGTCTAAACAAGTGTAAGGTATGCTAGTCAACACAGATCCATGTAAAAGAAAATCAATTACTCACTTCACCGGAGAGACCCTGGTTCGCTCCGACATGGCACATTTCGGATTTCCAGTGGACGAAATGTAAATGGAACAGGCTCCTCTCCGAGTCCTTCGGCTTTCGCCCGTTGACATCACTTCGCCGACGCGCCGTATCCACTCACGTATCATCTGCGGGATAAAAAAAATGACTCCGTTAGCGGCCACAGTTCCATAGTGACAAACCATCACCACATCGTAACAATTAAAAGTATGTTTCTCAGTCCTTCTGCATATTTAGACGATCCAATCAACCACATTAAGCAGATCATACTCTTCACCCCAGCATCACCACTTCATCTCAGGTGATTATCTTGCCCTCAGTACAGAATAAAGTTTTATCTCACAGAGCGCCATTAGTCACATACATTTATACAAGCCCAATCTGTCAGCCTAAAAGTGTTTTAAGAAAATGTCAACTAAATCTCGAAACGAAAGTAGACCATGCATTAGAATGAAAAATAAACCACGACAAATAAAAACAACGCACAAACTGAACGCTTGTACCAAAGCGCGGGATAACACTAACAGATCCATCGAAAATTAATGTATCTGACGCAGTAACTATATTAAAATAAATTAACATACACTTTTATATCAAGAGATTGAATCTACAGTTATTCAGTTCCCTTATACTGGACGCGACTTATTTTCTACAGGCACTAATTAATTTCTAGCCTGTCTTAATTGCTTTAGTGCAATACGAAGATGAACCTCAACAATAGCTTTAAGCAAAGCTGAACGAGTTTAATTAAGAAACTAATAGGTAAAAAAGAGAGTTTTTACGAGCGACCGTATTAATTCCCATAGAATATCCAAAATGCAGTAGCATTTTATTTCATCCGTCAGACGCTATTCTTGTACGGTGCTACAAATTTGTTGAAATCATCTGAAATTTTAAACATTTTATTCAATTCGAAAATTTTCGGAAATTTTTAACTTAAGTATACAGACAATTTGGAAAAAGTTTCATTTTTTTTAATTTTCAAAACTTTTGAAAGTTTGAAAATTTTTTGGGTTTCTAACTTTTTCGAAAGTTAATTTTTCATAATTTTAGCCAATTTTATAAACTGTTAAAAAATTTCAAAATTGTTAAAATTCTGGACCCGACCCAACGTAACCTGACCTAATCTAACCCAACTCACCATAGCCTAACCCAGCCTAAACTAAACACGTAATTTGAAAACATCACGAAACATCTGTAATGTTTTATCTGCCCATCCATTCACACACCCATTAAACACATTCATCACATCCACACGTCCATTTATAGGTCAGATTTCAGATTCTGATGGCGGCGGGTATGTAGATGACTGTCTTTTGGGTCATCGTGCCTTGAAAACGTCGACGTCATGTAACACTGCCAACTGATACAGTGTGTGTAAACGAAGATAAACAAAGGAGTTGTGTCACTGCTGTGCTCAGCCCTATACCACCCACGTGTAACCTGCGCGCAGGCGGAAACATATAACAGTACAATGCACTTCTTTGCCAGCGAGCACTCCCGGTTCAAAAGAAAAAATGAAAAGTGACAGGAGCAATCTATCCGCGTCCAGTCTCCTGTCTCGTACTGTATTTCTGTCACTGTATTTTCACAAATATGGTACAACTGGGCGTTTACAAACACTCTTCACGATGATTTTTTATTTTTATTTTTAGCTGTTGGTTGGTTAATTTGTAGATCGAATGTCTAACTGTTTGGAGAGGCTGGTGAATTTCGACAGAGGCAGAAGTCAGAAGTACGGTAGGAAAAACTGGGTTATGTATTCAGTAAACAATACAACGGAAAACTACAAATCAAAACTGCGGACTCACTTTACCAAACTGGACAACAGCAGATTCCCAAGACCTGAAGAGGTTACAGACACAAAGAAGCAGCTGCAAAGATTAGTTATGAGTTAGGAACAGGCTTAAGCCTAATCTATGAAGGGCGAAACGCCACGGGGACCCATAAGCGACAGAAAAAGAAATTTTGTTTCTTTATAAGAATCAAAATTCCTGTTATTGTGTATTGCGTCAACTGTAGTTTGCAGGTGGTAATATTTTCACAGCCGCGAGAATCTCAGATCTCATAAGTGTACATTCTTGTTAGTATTCAATGAGACTTTCGGTTTAGATTTTGCTGCTACTCCGCAATTTAATGTTCCAGACCCGGAATAGGATCAGACAGCGATATTAGGATCTAAACACTTATTAGTATTCCACAGAGAATTTCTGCTATTCCTTACCAACGAATCACAAAGATGAGATTTTTGATAGCTTTATACTGGTCGTGTTACAAGAATGTATCCCACTGAGCAAGAGATAAAGAAGAGTGATATTAACAGAAAGAAATGAAGCAACACTTTTTTTCGTACTTGAGGCCAAGCAATTGCAATTTTGACTACGGACTTTATGTACGCCTAGCGACATGTTTCTCACAAGCACAGGATAGTTTATAGAGTTTACTACTTCGGTTTAGCGAAAATTTTATTCAAAAAGAATAAATTAAACTTCTCGTTCTTTTTTGGTAAAATAACTAAAACAGCGAACTAAAATTGGTTTCTTCCCCCCTTCATTACGCTACCTGCTGCAATGGCGGCGAATTCTTTGATGATGACAGAGAAAATGGAAAGAAAGTGTAGTGGGTATTTTATGACAACAGTCTCATTTGTCTCACTGGTTCAATCAGAGCCTGCCCGAAGATCGCTGTCTTCTGGGTTATTGCGCCGTGAAGTCTACTAGATTTTCACTAACGTTTCAGAGGTCATGCTGTCTCCGTCATCAGGGCGATGAATGGTGGAAATCTACCAGAAGACAGCCATCTTCAGATTTTCCGCCGTGAAAACCTCAAATCCTACAGAGCCTGCCTGTTCCCCGCACTGACTGGTTCTCGAACTCGCGTGCGGTGGGACTAAACGCTAACAAGGAGAAGGAGGGCACTGGGGAACGACGTGCCGGGTACATTTGCGATATGAAGTAGGGCCCATGTTTACGATGGGCTTATGCCAGACATGAAAGGGGAGGACGCAGTGTCTCGGCCTTCGTGACCGAAGTGGACACTACGTTTCTCCGAAACCTCACCACACAGCGAAAGACACTGCAACATCTGAGAATACCACCGCCCCACATCCACGTCGCCGTGAAACCTTGAAGCCCTAAAACCGATTTCTGTCATTACTGGGAGGTGGGACGAGCAATTATCACGGGACGCAGTGACGCTACGTGGCTTGGAGTCCCGGGAGGAAGTCCCTGTCGTAATGACCTATGATCCTGCTGTTGCTTCCCCTCCAAGATACCACGTGTGCTACAAAGAGATGGCATTGGCAGACCGACAATCGCCTGTTGCGCAAGTCCAGGATTATCAAGCACTCCAGCTACAAAAAATGGCCTCTCCCAACGACTCACGGGTATTTCTGTCGCTATGCAGACGTAAACATTAAGTACCTAGGCTCTGGGAACGACACTGCAGACAGGCCACAGTGAGGAATATTGTTTTCTGTCATGCGCAGGGCCCATGCGACATATTTTACAGCCGACGCCATGTCCAGGTTCTTTCTCCCTTCAGCCATTTGCCACAAACGTCATTCTAGCTTCTTCCTATCACAGCTCGTCTCGTCTCACACCTTCTGGGAAGAGCCGAATATTTTGTGTTCTTGTTTTAGAAGAGCTGGGATTTATTCGTCCAAGGATTCTGTTTAGTTTTGGCTACATGCCCAGCTCCGCCCCTCACAATGTGTGTGAAATACACGCCATTAAAAGCAGGCGAATTATGAACAAAGCAGTCGGGGCATATACCACGACTGGTGTATCTGTGTAGGCCTGTTTACACAGAATTAAGTGACGTTTACTTAACCTCTCTCTTAACTCACACCTGCAGAAACAATTGAAGTATGTGTCTGCGACTGTCTCACGCGTTGTACTATACTGGCCTAGGTGTTGGGAGGAACTACAAACCTGTGTGGCACAGCCAATGCAACGGGACGTTGTATTTTGTGGAATTAACGTGGGTTAGCACTGTAAATCGTCATTTGCTGAATAATCGGCATTTCCACACGTCGTCACAACCTTGAATACCATCACCGACATCTTCACCGTCATGAGAACTTCAAATCTGAGGAAATTTATTGACCACCTGGTTTTCAAAAGTTTTTTAAGGCGGATGCTGCACCATGAGACTGGTTAGTTTGTGTAAAATTAACAAGTTACCGGTATCCCCTTTTAGGTATTCGTAACGAAGTTTTGCAAAAGACGCTAAGAATAAGTAAACCGAACTCGTAATTTTCATCCACTTAACAACTCTTCAGTTGTGCCCACACAACTTTTTCTCGCTAGATTTTCCAACCCACAGACACTTGGGAAAAAAGGCCTAAGCATAAAATCGATTGTCCGCCGCTGTTATAGCTGGAGGTGTGCAAGAATTGTAAAAGCCGTGCAATTTTCATGTTACAATGCAACGTAAAAGGGCGTCGTAACACACACACACTTTACTCTGCCTACGGAGCGAAAGACTTAATGATGCGATTACACTGGGAAAAGAAAACGAAAGAAAGAGGACGGATAAGGTGGTAGATGGCCTCGTTTGTTACGAAACAATTACTGAATACAAGTAACCTTAAACCTTAGCAACCAACTTCATACTGGATTCAATTCACGAAGGCACAGTTTTCGGTATCAAGAACTATGGAAAGAAGCATTCGTTCTCTGGATTTAGTAATTTAAAATCGACACAATGGAAATTAACATTTCTAACAGCCTAATCACATATTATGGCTTCTTATAAATAAGTCTATGGTGTCTATAAGGCTAGAATATAGACTGCATGGACCAAGGAAAATGGACGTACCAGAAGGCTGGAGGGAACTCAGCACTTTATCGATGTCTTTTGGATGAACAAATGAAAGGATGAATGGATGCACGAATGAGAGAGACAAAAATTGGCACAACATTTAAGTAGGTAAATCTCAGGAGAAAACATCATTTTGAAAATGCAGGTGTGAATTTGAGGAGCATATTAAAACGTATCTTAAAGAAATACTGTGTGACGGCACAGATTGGAGGAATATAATTCAGGATAAGGTACAGTGGCGAGATCTCGTGCACACGTTAAAGAGATGTCACAGTTCCTGCCCCAAATGTGTGAAATGTGCGGCCCACATTGGAAGACACGAAACTTTTACCACAGGAAAGTTACACCAAAATCCATCGAGCAGACACCGGCAAACAGGAACTGCCTCCACATTAAGCTCGTATTTTGTGATCAAATGACACACATAAACTTGTAGAATAAGTTAGCGCCCTTTATCATTACACCACCGTACAATTGCTACAAATCCCTCTCAAAGAAATCCCACATTTAATTCTAGATGCGTGGCATCTGCTCTGATCCAGCCCCAAGCGGTCGTCTGTCCTCATATTTTTTTTTTAGTTGGCTTCTATCTACTTTTTGTTAGTAATTTCTTTCGCGGATATTGAGGGCTGATTCCAGGAAGGACCCCATTGACTTTTTTGTTCCGCTGTGGAATGTTGTTCGGGTGGAGGGTTGGAACGCGTCTACCTGTCCGCCGCACACCCTCGTCTATATAATTACCGGTTGTGTGCTTACACCCAGTTTCTGCCGTTATAGTGTACAGAACCCAACGAAATTAAGGTCACTCTTGCGTCTCTGCTCACTGAAGAAGCCGAAGTTCGAACAAATAGCAGCCCTTGTTTCATTTCTTGAAGGAGAAATCCATATTAAAATAAATCTTACAGGAATAATACCGCTTCGGCCATTTTAATTCTGTGATATATTAATGCGACATCACGGAATGTGACTTGTTACATTGACTACCATACATCTCGTCAAACTACAGAGGTTTTAAAAAAAGTTGTGCCCTGACACGACTTCTGAAGGTTACTGAACTTCAATAATAGTGACGTTTATCAACAGCATAACTAATAATTATGTGGTAACAACACGAGAGCTGCAGACTCGCCATACCACTGTTTGGGGGTGCAACTCAGCTGTAAACTCCGAATTGCAAACGGAATGAAGTAACAATTTAAACGTCACAGGAGACTGGAATCTGAGGTTTCTAGCGCCTGGTCTTCTGGGCTGTCTTGCAGGTAGCACCAACATTCAACCTTCAGGTGGAGTGATAAGTTACTCATGGAGTCACAACCCTGAAAACCACAAATCCTCGTGCCACAAGGAAAGTACTTGTTTGGTATGTTAACGATATTTCATTTTTCACAACCTGTCGGAATTACGAAGACCAGTGAGAATAAGACTAGTGAGCAGGAACAGAAGAAGGACGGAAGGAAGGCAGAGAAGGAGGCGACAAACAAAATAGGAGAAGGAAGAAAACGGGAAGTATGGACGAGATATAGCAGAAACATAACAAGTGTGGTGACGAAACACTGGAATTACGTCCAAGACAAATGAGAAGGGGACGGAAAGACAGGACGAGGAAATGTAAGACGAAGAAGGTAGAGGAGAATTTATAAAAAATGACAGAGCTGGAGTACGAAGAAAGATGTCAACGAATGAAGAGGAAGAAGACACGAGGATGAGGATAAGGAGGAAAGGCAGAAGCAGGAGGACAATGGTAAGACTCAGAAGGAACAGCAGATGAATCAGGAGGGGAAAGGGAAGAAAGGGTGATGAATACGACAAGAATAGAAATGTCAAAGAACTTAATTTGTGAAGTTTATTCCGTTCGGTAGTTAGACTACTTAGATTGAACTACAAAGTTTAGCCTGTACAGGCCAATAAGGCTGCAAGATGATTATGAATAGTGACTGGCGCAACATGCTACACTACACGGTGTCACATCCCAGACGACTACAGCAGATAAATGGGTGGATGGATTGGTTGGTGGCAGGGTAGGAGAGTGGATAGACAAAGCAGAAGATAAATAATGCTCATACTTTCACCAGTTAGAATTGATTAGCTATAGTGTGTTATAAGCTATCAGCCAACTTCTGCATGGCTGCGCCACCTTGCAGAGTGGCCACAACTTACAAGCAACCTGCTGGTGGTAAAACGCTTTCTACAGTTCTCTGCCATCTGCTAACGTACGAAAGAGACTTCTCGTTACCAACCGTCTACAGTTTCCCGCCATCTCTTGAGAAATTTAAGAAACTATCTGGATGAACCGTTATGAATTATTTACGCTTCAGACAATACATTCCCCTAAAACCCACAACATTTCGGGCAATCAAAAGAGACTGGGAGATGAAATCAGGAATGGGGATTATTTTATTTCAATCTGTTGGCAAAAGTGACAATTTCAAAATCTATCTACCTCGATAATTAATTTTATTAAAATTAAACTATTCAAAGATCAAGTTGTTCATGGCGTAATTTTTGTCCTGTGTTGGCGACGGTCTACTAAAAATGGCGTGAAACAAGAATTTTCTTGCAAGTCTTGTATTCCAGATTTGGTCCACTTCATGCGAGCATTCACAAAGGCATTCACTATCAGATACAAATATTCAATATTCCTTTCCGTGTTTCATTTGTAACCATCAGCACAAAACAGTAAGGCAGGTCTACGATAGGCGACGGCTCTCAGAACTTCAGTTAAGCCGAACGATAGATAAACACGAGAGGATAATATTAAAATGAATTCTGGAAAGAAAACTGTGACCGTGAGTCGGATTCATTTGGCACTGTATAGGGCCAAGCTGTAAGCTGCCGTGGACACAATAAGAAACGTTTCAGTATTATAGAAATCTTAGTATTTCTTGACCACTTGAGCAACTATCATCTTTTGAAGGATTCTACTCCATGAAGTTAGACATTGGGCCTGTAAAAGTGTATGAGAACGTGCTGCTAGTTGTTTGACCTTCCGCTCGCAAATATTTACGAATAACGTCAGAGCGAACGTTCAGCTGATGTCATATGATGCGCGTTTTGTTTCCATTAATAAAGTAAAGTAAAGTAAAGTTTGTCCCGCTATGCGCCATGTGGGCGTTTGGGGGGAGTGGAGGTATAGCTCCTCTCTTCCCTGACCTCGGCACTAGATGGGGTGAGTGGTCAGCATCACGCCCCGGCCGGCTTTACCCCCGGGAAAGGACCCCGGTACCCATTGTAGAGGAGGCTGGGTGGGCCCCAGAGGCTAGAGGAAAAATCCTCTACCCCCGTCGGGGATCGAACCCCGGTCGTCCAGCCCGTAGTTAGTCACTATACTGACTGAGCTATCCCGGCTCCTGTTTCCATTAATAACGACCTTTAAGTTGCAGCGACTGTAAACTTAATATAGTACTTAGTACATGATCACTCTGCGTCTAGCGACACTCGTGTCTCTGCTGGTTGATGCAAAAAAAAAAAAAATCATGTCTGTAAAGCATTCAACACCTGGAGGACAGTTAAAGTACTACTTTATTAAAAATCGAAGATCAATAGGTAATGTCCTGGGCCTACTGAAGATTCGGCTAACTCGTGCCGCGAATCCAGTAAGGGAACGCCGTTCTGTCCGCATCTCCCACGACAGCAAATTTTGAGTTACAAATAGCAAAGGAGACAGGAAGTCTTTCCTGTTCTATTTTTACTAATGCTAGGCGTATCAGATTTTATGGAATTCCGTCACCTCGCTTAAAACTTATTAATGAAGGGTCAGACATAGTGAATACTCGCCGATATGGTCACTTCCCTATTAATCTAGTAAAGCAGACTAAACATCAGATCACACTGCTTCAGCTTTCCAACCAGAGCTGAGAAGACAGACAACAGGAAAGGAGGCCGGAAGAAATCACTTTTTGTCTTCTTGTTCACTTCCTGGGAAAATTGATGATAGACGAATCACCATGCAGACACGACTAGAGACAAACAAGTCTGTTAATGACCCCTTTACCTCCTTTCGGCTGGTAATAGAAACTACAAATATCATAGTCAGCCCATACGAGACAAGAATCAGTGCAATAGCGACACATGACACGTGTCAAAGTAAACTAGAATGGTTTTATTTAATTTCATTTCGACCTCTCAGCAGACAGAGAGAACAAAGAACATATTAATACTCTCCGACAGTTTATTTAGCCCCTTCGATGTTCTCTCAGCAGCTTCTTGGCTTATAACAGCGTAGAACGGAAACACAATTGTGAATGATCAATTTCAAAGGATGTGAATGAAAACTGATCGTGTTCTACATTCAGAAACGATCTTTGTGTGTGAGCGGAGGGACTAGAAAAGACAACGAAAAATCCTGTCAGGTTAGCCGGCCTCCCCGAGAATCAAACCAAGGACTTAAACCACCAAGAAGCAGAAATGTTAACCTTTAAACTCCAACGTTGCACTGCACAGAAACAAGCAAAGAAGGAATGAAATGAGCTGAAAAAATGCCAATGCTACTAAAAGCAGATATTTCATAACCGAGTAACTGCAAGGAGCAGAAGCATTCTTGAGAGGGTAACAGTCGCTCAGCTGGTAAAGGAAATACTTGCGTTCTAGACAGCCCAAATGTTCATTACCGTGTGCATAAGAGCCTGCCGGTTCCTGTCCTAAGCCACACTGAGTCCAAATTGTCAAACTTTTCTTTTTTCTTGAAGACATTGTCGGGGATCTCCGAAACATTTCGTAACATGCTAGGCTTCAAGATGAAGTGCTGCCAGTCTCCATCACAACCCCTAAGTTAAAGGACCGCACCTTTTCGGCCATCCGCGACAACCCATTCAGTACATCCGCTTCACATCCGGATGCCGTCTCACGCATTTCTCGGCCACGCCAGGCCACAGTAAACCTGCTAGCTCACAGTAAATGCAAGGACTAATTTATTTCAATCATTTCTCGTCACATTCAAAGCTTCATTATACTTGATACAGCATCATTAAAATCTAAGGAGGCACATAAAATCGCTGTGTTCCTCCAGGGACAGGATATGATATCCCAGATGTGGGTTTGCTACTGAGCGATTTTTACAGTTCCTGCATTTCTCAAACCGCTGAAGACTGACGCATAGGAATGTGTTACTTGATTCCTTATTGGTCTCACGCGCAGCAGACTGTACCGTGACCTACAGGCCATATTCTTAGAACCCGTTGACAAGCACAAGAGTATGCAAATGAAAAGGCGCGGAATACACCAGCTGTTGGCTGCACAAGTAGAAAGCAGTTGGGCAATTTGTAGAGATTCAATAATGGAGTAAATAGCCTGAACGGTAAACATCTACCATACTACACTGCGCAACAATCCAGAAGACAGAAATCTTCAGCATGAATAGAGTCTCTTGCCTAAGACTTTACGTATTTCAGACAGCACTTTTAAAAATTAGCCGGTAAAATGTTGCTGCACAATAATACCATAAACGGAAAAAGGCATCTCTCACATTCAAGCAATAACACGTATTGAGTACTGAAGATAAGATTTGGATTGCAAGGCAGTTGGAAGGAACCGAAAACTAAAGCACTACACATTTTGTACTCCTAAAGATATATTATTGGTGCATTCAAAGCAAGGGGGTTGGGCGATCGTGCAGCATGCATGAAATAGGTGATAGATAAATGCGTACAAAATAATGGCTGGGAAACCTGAAGGTAAGGTGGAATCGTTGTGCTCCTCCGATACGTCAGCATACAACCTCCATCTTAACCTTGAAGATGGAGGCGATTATGTTTCTCCGAAACTAACTTCGAAATACACGGCGCAACAACCCACGAGACCACCATTTGCATCCATTTCGCAGAAAAAACCCTAAACTACCCTGCCGGGAATCGAAACCAGTCGTCTAGCCCGCAGCTTAATAAACTGAGCTGCCTCGGCTCTTAGCAATAGGACACGCTACGTGCCCTATGATAATGTAGAATTCAATGCATGGACAGAAATCTCGCTTACGTTTGTTTTATAAGGCTTCTAATCACCATCTTACGTAAAGTAGACCTATTAGCTGGTCGCTTGTTCCGGCTTATCCATTTCTTACACGTTTGTCCCGGATTTCTCCGCCAATTTCGGCAACAGTTCAGGGTTTCCCCCTGCAAATATCCCCATCTTACACATTTTGTAGTTCTACGCTTTTAATGATACTGTTATTATCTCTCAACTGTTCAGTTGAAACACGCAGAAATCCAAATATATGCATGCAGCTATAGATTCGTTTTTACTTAATAAATGCGCTTATCTACAGAGTTATTAATTATAAGTCAAACAAAAAAGCTTCCTGTTGAGAAAAGTCATTAAAACTAATTTTGCCTTTGTGTGGGCGGACACAGCCTTCAAGTATTCACATGGCCAAGATGCACATCACTTACGTAAGTCAAAACTGTGACGTCACTCCACCGTGTCTATCAGTGCTTATATCACTTTGAAGGTCTTTCACAAATCCCATAGTAACTCGGGTCTATTGGTTCTAACTGCATCGGACTGCATAAAACTTCTACTGTGACCTCAACGTTCGAAAATATCTGGCATTAGTAAGCCTAATCTCTACTAGAGCCCACTGCAATCAACGAGACACTACTGTCATAAAAGCAGTAATTTCCTTAAGAATACCTACTACGTACCGTATGCTTCAAACCTGGTTAGAACAGGAATACGTCATGTTAATTACAAATATTCATTTTAAATATTTCGGTTTCTTTCAGCTAACACTACATGTGTTGGCCTTGTTAAATTTTCGTGTTCAGTTCCCACCATACAAGACTGACTTGTAAAATATGTTTTTACAATGAAAACACGTCTTCTATTAGTACCTCTATATCTTACTCCATTTTCATTTTAACGTTTGTTACTGAATTAAAATCCTTATGTAACTTCATTCTTCTCAAAGAAATATTTGCGGTCACATTTTCCTGCCCCTTTGATACACGAAGACTATCAAAATGATATTTAAATTTTCATTTCCTAATCAGAGAAAATACAACGCGCCTCCATTACAAAGATCATTTGGTTAATGCTGTTTAGAAAAATTATCGTTTTTATTATTGGAGTCCCAAAAACATGAATACGCTCCGTGAGTAAAATGCAGAGTTACTGAATGTAGAACTAGTAGGTGGTACATACAGTCACAGCTGTCCTTTAAACGGTTAAGGCAACTTAACCTTTACTATTATTTCTTAACTTCTGTGTCAATATCTTAGGTGTCATGATTATTTCTTCATCGATCCTTCATACACACACACACACAAATATGCCGTCGACATTCGACGAGACCACAAACCTCGTGACACAGTGTGGGGCATAGAACCGCGACGGGAGCCATTATGGCTGTATTTACCGCTCCTTATGTCAGGAAATGGCAGCGACAGGCTTCTTCAATTTGCAGAGCTAATTCTGAGCATTGTCCGCATTCCAGTGGTTCCACGATCAAAGCAACAGAACTTTCTACGCCACCAAATCGACGTCCGGCATCTGTAGTGGTGCCGCTCCCACAGTGAGACCGCCGTCCGCCTTGCAGCGGGATCTTGGTGGCCTACGGGATGACGTGTTCGCTGACAACAAGAGCAGGCAGGCGTGCGGCAGCCTGGACTGGGACTCGCGTTTTCCAGGCCTTTCTGTGCGACTCTTTCGTACTACACTACAATACGTCCAACATGAAGGGTAGGGAAACTGACCAAGGCTGTTCAATTTTCAGATCTGTACCTTCACTTACAGCCCTTAGTCGCTGAATTTATGGAGTCTGTTATCAATAAGCGTCATGATCCACTGTGTGAGAGGAATGTTACGGGATGTGTCTGCGTAGTAGTAGTAGCAGTAGTAGTAGCAGTTTATTAAAATGAAATAAATAAACCGCAAGTTCGTTGCACAGTTTACTTCATATTACATTCTGCAAAGAGTACGAAGGTCGCGTGGTCAAAGGACAGCCTCCTTTCCGTTCCGCGCACATGAGCACATCAACCGCATTAAAACATAGCGACGACCTTACATGAAACTTAAAATCCTTCAGCTCCACTTCCTAAAAATATGACGAAATAAAACGAGAAAACGAAGAAAGGAGAGAATCAAGGACACAAAATAAAACAAGATGAAGACGAGATAAAGAAAAACCGAGAACACAAAGGGTAAATGTATAAACAGTAAGATAACATACAGAAGGGCATACAGAACGAAGAAGAAACTAGGACAGATAGAGGATTATAACTACGTCTACACAAACCAAGGAAAAATAACTATAAAGCAACTGACTGCTGATAGATAAAGCTGTCTATGATCATGGATTTTAATTAACCTATCAGCACGCCAAAAACGCAGAAGGTTTTGCCATTAACCCTTTGAAAAACAAGCTCGTCTAAATATAATTTAATAATTCAGTATAAGTAACCACCTGAAGGGGGTTAAGAAATTCACGAAAACCTCAAGTTTTGGTGCTTGTTGCCTGGAAGAATTTGAGATTATTCAGTAAAATAACGCAAATTGTAATAACGCGAGTAGGCATATAACTGTTAACGATGAGATAGACAGAATGTGGAAGGAATACGTCGTAGCCTATTTTAATTAACTGCCTGGTCGTACAGGGGGAAAACACTAAGGATTTCAGTCAGCGTTCGTCTTCGGCCCGAGATTCGAGCTCCGGGCTCCCTGAATACGAAATACGAGCATTAAACCACGTCAAATCATTTGGTTTTGTTCATGAATGAAATATATGTATTAACTGACTGCATTAGTCATTCTTAGAAAACTGAAATGCAAATTAACGAAACGACGACAGCTCTACAACTTTATTTCTTCGCAACTTGACACCTCAACTACTGACATACCCAAACACATGGTCGGTCATTGCCTTCGACTTGAAGTCTTATTTATATTAGGTGTACAAAGATTATTTTGCACAGCATCAAGACTTCATGTATCACCGCTATTTATTGGTTGAAGTATGAGAAAGGGCGTTTACCATTGGTCCACATAAATTGTCCTCCACCTTAGCCACGGGTTAGCGGAAGATGGAACCTTTTCAGCATTCAGCTCACATTCAGATACGTGGATAACTCTGTACAGTTCACACCATCCAAATGAGGAACATATTTTTAAATATTTTGTTTTCGTCACTCAGTAAATTCTCGTAAAATTACGCAAACTGCATTACATTTTTCTGTTTCGTGTCAAGTCGGCTGTCAGATGTAGATGGCCTTTTGTTATTTTCCAGTGGCTATAGTTGTGGTATTTGTGGCTGGTGTTGATGTTTCCAAAGTGCATATTGTACTCTCAGAGCACGGCGCATGCGTCGTTCAGGTAACAGGTGGAAATGGAGGGGAATGATCATGGGCATGTACACCGCAGGTCAGTCTGCGAGTGAATGGCAGTGAGTGAGGTGTGATTCACGTCTTTGTAAGAACTAAATTCTAATTAAAATGTGTTCCTTGTTCATTCTGTATTACTGACGTGGATGAAAGTGATATAGAAATAACTGGTGTTTATTATAATTGATGTTCGTTTTAAAACTCGAAAACGTTCAATAACGTGTGAATGGTTATGAAGTGATTGTTAACAGAATAACGGTACTAGATATGGAATTCGAATTGAAACAAAACTAGCATTTCGTAGAAACGAAATTACAGTTCAGTTAATTCTTATATTTTACAGTAATTATAAAAATAAAAACCTGGGAGAGCGTGTGTGTGAATATATGAGAAAGTAAAATGCGCGTGAAAGTGTGACGGTGACAAAAAAAATACATTTAATAAATACAAAGTTAAAACATAAATAGTAGGAAAATCAGACTATTGTCCTGCAGCTAGCGACGGAGAGATTAAATATATATATGTGCATATAGTCAGAGAGTATAAAAATGGCGTCTCCCCGAGGGGAACCCGATTCTACGCCGATCTGCCGGTGCCGTGTCTTGTATCTTGGTTCTGCCGTGCCCCACGTGACCAAAGATGGCCTCCAAGGTATTCAAGAACCTCTCCGTGAACTGTACCCCGAGCAAGGAGCCCTCGGCGCTAGAGGAATCGACTCCTGGCTTAGTGTATGGAGTAACGGCTTACTGCTTGAGAATGTCGACGAGAATCACAAGAAAGTAACACGATTCTTTCCAATAGACAGTCTGCACTACTGCGCAGCCGTCAGGTATGTCTTGGTGCCTGAGAAAACAACGTCGGGTACCTCCCAGCCCGCAACCCCAAGATTCCTTCCACTGGATTCGCCCTTCGCTCGAAGCCCCAACCCAAGCCACCCACCATTATTTGCAGCTATCTTGCGCCGGACAACGGGTATCAAGGTTTTGGAATGTCACGCCTTTATCTGCAAACGGGAAATGGCTGCAAACGCGCTCGTGAGATGCTGTTTCCATGCTTATGCTGATTCATCATATGCCCGTCATATTGATGGGGGCAGCACCAGTGTTTATGGCACCCTTAGGAGCCACAATGCAGAGTCACAGCCAATAATGGCTACGAGCAGTATTGAAAAAGTAGAGGGTTGGCGTCGGATGTCGCCGTCGGGAGGAGCTGCTACAAGCGGAAGCACCTTGACGCTAAACAGTCAAATTCAGCCAGGGCCATCAACACAGAACCAAAATGGAACCCTCACATCAAACGCGACGACGACGATGTCAGCTGGAGACGACATATCGATATACAACGGAGACGAAAACCACAAGGTGTGGGCCGGGTCGAGCACTGGCCCAGTGGCGGACCGGGAAGAAATTTATGGTAACTACAGTGGCAGCACCATGAGAAGTGCCCGTTCAGGCCGACCGAGGCAGATGGTCACCCCTGTGACATCTCCACCTCCACCCCCGCCTACAAAAGAAGACGGTAAAAGCAAGAAAGCAAATAAAGAACGCGCAAGAAGGAAGAAAATGATGGGCGGAAGTAGAGAGGAGTTGTACCCTTTAATGAATGGCTCTTTGGTTAGAGGCGCTGCTGCACATCCCATAGTCAATGGAGGAGGTATGAGGTCTTCCAGTTCTTTAAGCGGCACACTAATTAAAGGAGGCACAATGCCATATCAGCATCACTACTCAAACGGCTCCATGCTGAGACCATCGTCAGCTCAGCCCATTCCGATGAACGGTTACCACCCGCATCCGGGTCCGATTCTGGTAGTCCAACACCCAACTACCACTCTGCCACACCCTCGACACATGAAGAAGTCGGCCTCCACTTTCTCACATCGTCCAGTCAAGCCCGGCATCATAATCCCTGGACGATCCATAATCCAAGCACCTCTTTTACCTGCAGGGCCTCACCAAGGGCCTGTAATGCCAATCATGGCAGCGATTCCTCCAGCGGCCGGCAAGAAATCGAAACACCACCATCACCCTCCAGTTGCTATAGAGGAGCCCATCTACATGCCGTCCGCACGACCGCTAAGCCCAATCGCGTCATTCCAACCCGCGCATTTCCCCCACGAGGCGTATCTCATGCAACAGTACGCTAACACAACTATGGATACGAAACAGAAGAAGAAATCGGGCAAGCGTGATGGTAAATCGAGCAGTAAAAAGGTCGGGCCTCTTGTGAATGGTGACAGCGATGATTCTTCACCCCCGCCGCCAATAATAGTGGTTGAAGAATCGCCCTTCAACACCGGAATATACAGGAAAAAAGGGCACCTTAACGAAAGGGCGTTCTCATATTCGATTCGTCAAGAACACAGATCGAGATCATATGGATCACTGGCGAATCTGAAGTTTGCAACACCGATACCGAACGGTGGAGGACCACCGGAGACTGTCAACAAAGTAGATCTGAAGAAGGAACGTGAAATTATGCAGATGATGCACGATTTGGAGTTATCTGGGGACGAGGTGGAGCGGTCAGAAGTGCCTGCGGCTGTATATGAAAGCAGGAGAGCTGCAGCAATGGCGTCAACACCTGGACCCCGTCGGTAGACGGCGCCACGGATCAGGTATGTCACTCACTTAAAATGGCCGACCAACAGAGTTCCGCGTCGATGGTTCTTCGGTTATTTAACCCGTTGCTATACTCTGACAGCTGTAGGTCGCCCGCTTGTTCGTGTGGTGCCAACTACCTCGAAGGGCTACAAAATGCCACAGGATGAACGTAGACGTGCAACTTGCTTATACGGGTGTTTCGAGACGCTTATGCTTAAGCATCATGATCAGTCTGCTACAGGTTAAAACTGCTGTTTTATTTCAAATTTCAAAAGAAATTTCTGTTGTGTTTGCCGGCATAAATACCTTTCACTAGAGAGAGTACCTGACTACAATATTTCCAGGATCTCGTAATTTTTAACCGTGTAACTAGCTTATGGCCTCGAACGGTTGCATCATTCCACGCCTGCAGATGCTCCGGGCCTCGGATTTAATTCCTAGCATGGACAAGGATGTTTCTTTTCGCCACGACGTCTAACCCGACTCTGAGACTATGTTTCATGCTCCTGTTATTTCAGTACGTTGTTTCAACTGCGGAGGTTCATCGTTTAATAAGATAAAATGAGATGAAAGTATGAATGGCGAAATGTACGGATTTTGAAAGAGACACTCGTCACCCGTTTCAAATTAGTAGTTCGGGATTCACGTGGACAGTTTGAGGAAAATCATGAAAAATAAGAGGTCTTGAGAAGACATGCCCCCGGCCGCCCCCTATCCCAAATGAGATGAACGCAGTCAAAACTCCCGAGCTCTGTTTACCAAATATCTATTTTAATATGAAAATCTCCATCTACGCTTAGGTATTCTGAATTATTTCTTCCCTTCAGGCTTCCAGACTATTTTTTGTTAAGCGTGATTGGCGGACGTTCGAACCGAGTACTTCTTGAATACCCGTCTAGATTCTTGTAGGTACGTCGGTCGCGCGGCTCCTTTGTTGGGAAATATCATGTCGGCTCACTGTTACAAGCGACGGTCTTGGGTACGAACACTGAAAATCCAGAGCTGCAGTCTGAAATTCTACCGCAACTTAGTTGCGCTCTGCTTGACTTTTACAATGTCCACAAAAGTGACGAAAGTCAATGGTACTTATTTAATTTTTGATCTTACGGTTTCAATTCTGGTTACCTAGGTGATTATCTGCTAAATAAACTGTGCACAGTCAATTTACACACTTTCTCATATCCGTTACACGCGTAAAAAAGCTGAAGTTTCGTTTCACACTAATTACTGGCAATTTTGGAGGCAGAGTACCTCAGTTAATTGAAGCGCTTACAGCATTCGACTGTACATACTGAGGAAAATCACAAAAGAATTACAGTAAGGATAACCGGTAATCTGGGTAGGTTCGAACTGAGAACCTTCCGAAAACAAGTGAAAAGTGTTACTAGCATGCCCACATGATCGATGTGTTTAATGTCACGTATTCCCACTGTATTATCCTATCATCTAACAAAGTTGGAACTGTATGGTCTCACGATGATAATGTTACTGGCCACGCAAGATCAAATAAAAAGCTAAATACAGATTTTGGGCAGCCTCCATGTTGCTGTTTTACAGTCTACAAATTAATTATTTTAAAAAGTTGTATTATCAGGATATGCATGAAATTGCGCTAACGTCACTCCTAGAGGGGAATTCGCTTGACCGCCATATTGGTTAACTGTAGGAAATTAAAAGTACAGAGTACAAGAATGACATTATTTTTATTCAAGGTTTCATGGAAATTTCTGAATGCATTCTCGGGGGACGAACACAGAACCATGGCAATGCCATAGGTCTGTTGTTACTTTTAAAGTATAAAAAGTGGATTACAACTGTAAAAATAAACACAACCCTCCAGACACCCAGTTCATATTAATTTGTATGCTATTGCAGTGAAGTACTTATTTCCAGCCAGTCTTCGTTGCAATGCATTCAGTCGTCGTCAAAACCTTGTGTTGTATTGTCCATTTTGAACAGCGTATTCCCTCTTAACTCATACCTCTGAATGTTTGTTCATTGCCAAACTAGAACTCACCCTGTTTGCAGCCAATTGTCGTGCAAGTATCAACGATCCACTTTAATGTAACACATTTCTGACTCTAACAAATTTTTCTCCAACGTGATAATTGCGTTCCTTACACCTGCAGTACAAAATACGCGTTTACAAAAGAAGAAGCCTGTCAGAAAGTCCTTCCTCACGGATACGAGTCAGAAAAAGCTAACGGCATTTTGCTACGTCTGATTCTATTCTGTTTGAATGAGACACTCAGGTCATCATTAGCATAGCACAAATTCAATTAACTTAAAGTTTAAAACAAATAAAATGAATACATATAATACACGGTAGTGTGTCATATTTAATTGTGGATTGTTTGTTAGATAAATACTTTGTCTTAAAGCAAGTACGCCATAAACGAGTCAAAGAGACGTTAAATAAGCAGGGTCACTCAATGTTAGAAGCACAAAATTTTAGGAGGTCATAGGTAGCCCCGAAGGCTGTAAAATATCTTCAGACAGACACACATCTTGCTATGAAAGGAGCAGCTGTGCCAATAATCATGTCTGTGTGCCCTCAATTCACTACGTCACACATAGAAAACACACAATAACCAGTACAACGGGAAGCCCATTCAAACGTGAGTAGGAATCATCATTAGGAACCACTGCACTTGTACGGCTTGAATTCCAATCCATCGTATGCGATACGCACATCATGATTCCAGCAGCGCAACACATTTTGAAAGACAAAAAAAAAAAAACTAACGCTAAATTAGAACACAAGATTATTGCGCATGAACTGTCGTTACCACCGCCACAAGCAACTGAAAAATCAGAGAGAGAGAGAGAACTGCCGTACCTTAATTATTGTCATACCAGAGATCGAAAGCTGAATTACGTAACACTACATTCGTATTGGTATCAAGCGTTCCAGATGTTCTCAGACTGGCGGCACATGAATTTCTCTAGAGGGATCCACAAACTGCAGTGACTTAGTGATGGGAAAACTGGTCTCATTTTATCTGACGACGAACATGGAGCCTGGGTCCCAAACATTACCACCTGTTCTGTCCTGAACAGAAGATCATGTTTGTAAAAATACGTCACCGAACCACTCGGCTCAAATGTGACCCAACCAACAGATGAGATTTCGGCCATTTTATCCCGAGTGTCTCAGTTTAACCTGCTGTTCCGGGTGGGTGCGATACTTGGTCTCTCTCGCTGAAGAAAGGTGTTTTAGGGCATGGCGCCGAGCAGACCATTTCGGCCAAAGACAGAGGGCAGAGGGAGTAAAAAAAGATGCTGGAGAAAACTCTATGCTATAATGAAGAGCTCTGATCTTTATGTTGACTTCAGAGCATACAGTTCTCTGTCGGCTCCAGCTAGCTGCAGCTCCCCGTATCATATATTACGCAAGGTTTTGGCTTTTTTATTTTCTATCATCCATCCTTTGCAAATGTTCAGGCTGTACTTTCCGTCACAAAATATCAGGATATCAAATCAAGACGGATGAGATAAGAAATATCATTTTAGTCGAAAAACCTGAAGGGTAGAAATCACTTGTTAGACCTAGGCGTAAATGGGACTATGATACTAAAATGTAAAATACCGACTGGATCATGTCTTAGGATAGGACCAACGTACGGCTCTTGTAAACACGACAGTGAACATTGGGATCCATAAAATGAGGGCAAATGTTTAATTATTTGAACGACTATAAGCTTCTGAAAGACTCTGCAGCATGGAATTAGTATTAATTGCAGAGGTTGTGTATTATGAGAAGTAATGATGATTTAGCCCTAAGTACGATGAATTGGGAGAAGCTGCTGGCCTGTATAAAGAAGTAGCACTTTGGTAAATCTGAGAAAAACATAAATATACAAACATGAAAGCATCCTGGGCACAGGTTTAAATCCGGTCAACCTAGAAAGCAAGTCAACGCCTCAACATTAAACTAATCTGCCAGGCGCCATGTACAGAACAAACAGAGGAGTTTGTTGAAGTGCTAAGTGGAGGATTATGGAAGCACGTTTATTTTTCGTAAGTTTATACACACTATCACATGTTTACGTTAAGAGAAAATTCCAACATCGTCAGGCAGCAGAAGGGAAAAATAAATAAATAAAAATGTTTCAGAATTCACCTGAGTTACACAAAATGAATGAGAAAGGTTAGAAAATTTGTTTTTAAGTTACATTTGCAATTTTGGTAATGAGAAGTAACTAAACGACCAATCAACTAGGAATGTGTGTCACATTTCCACGCAGTAGGGATCGTCATTTATAGGCCTAATCGTGACATTAATCATTTATTTACAAATATTTTCTCACATCGCAGTCAATAGTACGAATCCCAATACTTCATGTTCTCTGCAGTAGGCTAGTAGATTGTACGAGAAAAACAAAACAAATACGACACCAAAGTTTATTAGAAATATTATCAAAAACATCACATTCTCTCTGCAATATGAACATTATAAGTGGACAAGTTTTCATTAGGGAAACTGAGCTTTGTTCAACTGATATTACGAATAGTCTACCTGTTTCATTACCCACGTCAGACTAGTGCCTACAGACTTATAAGGTTCTTGAGGTGAAAATGCTTAATTCGTTCAAACAGCAAAAAATTAGTTTGGTTTTAGAATAATTTTGTCAGTATGTTCTGTTATTCACTGATATAACGTTACTGCATATGATGTCTTGAGGTTTTCATGGCAATGCATATTCACTGCAGAGTTTTTTGGATCTTAGACCGACATTAAAGGTCGAGGCAGTACGTCCTCCAAAATACTGAAACTCTTCTATCCTGCCTTACGTACACTGTAGTTGAAAGTGACCGCTGATAGTCTGCAGTCTCCAAGTGCAAGGTATTTCACATAAACGTTACATACTGATTGTATTGTGGTATTGTTCTATGCATCTGTTTCACGTGCAACGAGATCTTCAAGAAAAAAATTACATTTGCATTTCACGACGTAGAACATATACGTAAACTCATTAGTATTTATTTTCTTTTTCCTTTTAAATCAGATGACTTGCAAAATTATAACTTCTGAAGCATAAATAAACAAGAAACACATTCCGCAATTGAAAATAAGTCGTTTTTGCAATCAGAGCAGAGCGGTATTCTGCAGATGTTAGTCTCTGACCATGAGGGCTGTCATCCCAAAATACAATGATCGTAAGGAAAACTCATTTCAATGGCCGATCAAGGCAATGTGAAAGGGTCCAGTGATCCCTTTGCTGCGATTACAGATACAGACAAACCGTTAATAACTTTGAGGCCTCAGGCAGTTATCAACTCCAATCAATTTAGGCAGCGTTAAGCAACCAGGTGGTAGTCGGCAGATACTTGCTACGTCTGTCTGTGCAATGTCGAACACTTAGAAAGCGTTTGGTTGTGGTAACTAACGAGATGATGTTCGTGTCCGACCACCATGCCGAAAAATTTACAATTAACGAGTCTGCGCGAATATTTATAAGTAATTTATTTAGATAGTTAAAATGTTTCAGCAACATATGGAGCCATTATCAGGTCTTCTTAAAATTATATTGTTAACTGATTATAATATTGGCATTTATGACTGTGAGCGTCCAAGTTCCGGGTCAGAGGCGAAGCCCCGAATAAGAACTGAGGTCGTGTGTGATAACGTGCTGTCACAGCATAAAGTCATCTCCGAAAAAAAGGGGGTAGTGTCTTAAAAAAAGTTACGATCGTTTCCTTACACAGCCTTTATAGTTCACCCACCACAAACAACCTATTCTAAACTATGTGAACTCAGCAGTTGAGGACGAGTGGGCCAAAATAAACCCAGAAACAGTATGATGACCTGCCGGCTGATTTGGCCTCTTGCACACCTCGCCTGCCTTGCGGCCCTTGGTGATTCAGAGCAGACTGTAGGCTCTAGTGATGATTTCGCTGCTGACTGTACACATAACTTGAAACGCAGAAGGTAATTTTATCTTAACGAAAGCACAGGATACACGGATGAATTCCGACTCATCAACTAATGGCGATTTCTTGTACATTCTTTCGACCACCTACAACAACCTTGTTCGAAAATTCCAGGTCACTGGGATAAAACATGTTATAGATAAACGATATGGTGTTTAAACAGAGAGGTTTTCGCTGTCTGACTAGGACACTTTTCGGGGAATTTCCTAACGACGTCTCTACCAATTATTATTATATCTGCACATATTTCTTCCCACACTTCAGTAAGTTCGGTAAAGCCGGTGATATACGTAGTTAAAATTTGCGTTAAACAGTTAAGTCAATAAAATTACATTTGGCTTAAGGCCTTCTTCGCAAGCACCAAATATATAACGTCTGATACATAACAGAATAATGAATTGGAAAGGACGAGGAAGGGATCAAACATGGCATATTCTAAGACACTGCCCCAAAATTTATGTAGTAACTAGGGAAAAACACAACAATTACAGTCAGGGTACCAGAGCTTTGCGAGCAGTTCTGAATACGCAGTGAGGATCCTAACCACTCACTTCCGACGCGTGCTGCTATGCAATTGGTTGGTTGTCTGTGCCTCTAGTTTGTAACAAAGATACACTTACAGCGATAGCCTCTATACTGTGGCACAAAATTTTATCTACCATCGGCTCCCGATGATGATAAATGTGGAGAAACCCATAATTGATAGGCAGGGAAAAACCAACGCACTCTGAGAAGAACTGGTTTCTATGTCGCTTTGTCCACAACAAATTCCTGTCGGAGTGTCGTGGGATTGAGCCCCGAAATCGTGCGAGGAGCTGACGACTGGCCGCCCAAAGGCACGGGCAAAGAGTTTTACTTGAAACAAATCAAATTAAAACATCCGAACACGCAGTGGAGCTTGCCAGTGCGAACAAAAAGTGCATCTGAAGACTGCAGTGCCAGGTTTACGTAACTCTCGACAGGCCGTGACTGTCCCTGATGGAATGAAATCACCGTCGGCGATGCCGATGACGAAGTACTAGAAGCACTGCCCGAGAACAATCACAGTCTCCAGAGCGGAAGTGTAAGCCTACAGAAAACGTGTAGCCTGAGGCGGGCGCATGGGTTACACTTTGTCCTTTCATCACGACTGTCCATTGTGTAGCCTGAACGGCGCACAACGGATTTTAAGTACATACTGAGCGACGGTGTGACTGGATTGAACTGGCTCAGGATAAGGTCCAGTGGCGGATTGTTGAGAACACAATAATAAATCTCAACGGTCTACAAAATGCGGACTGTACGTCTTTCAAGAACTGTGCTCCACAGAGTTAACTGGCGAGTTACATGACTGGTTGATTATTTGTAATCTTAACGTCGCACAAATGCAGAAAATTCTAGGCACCATATCGACCGGTCACCCAGGACATATACATCCCTGATCATACACATGTTTATTCTTTGCACAGTGTTTTGGTCTCACTGTCACAGATCGGAATTTTGCACTAATGAAGAACTTTACATATCCTGATTACTTGACACTACGTAATTATCTTAATTTTAATCACAGTCCATAGAAAATTGTGGGATGTAAAATTTAGAATCAGTCACTATAAAGCGGAAGACACGGCGTTCTACCGATAAATATGGACTATCCAATAACACACACACGAATTACCCTACTGCAATTAAAAACGTTTTCGTAAGTTCCTTTAAAACGTGACGCCTTGATTTACGTAATTATTCACCTTGAGGCATGTCTACTGAATGTCAAAAGTAATTTACGCTTATTATTCTTGTCAGCAGTCTTTAAAAACGTCAGTTAAATTAAACATCTGAACGAAACTAACCCTAAGATCTTAAGATTCATTCGTGTATGTAATTAGTATATTAGCAACTAAGACTGTGTTTCAAATGATAATATGCCTATAATTGATTTTAAATGTTCCTAGCACTCACATGACTCTGCTCACAACATATTTCCTAAACGTCTCTGCCAGCGCACAATAAAGCAGATTCAAAATTATGAAGTTATTATACATTACACCTTAATCGGAAAGTTTAACAAATTACAGTACTAGTGTACGTAACATTATTCCTTACACATACGAGATCGACAGGAACAGAAATAACAACGGATGTTTGGTGATTAAATTTCGTACAAGTCTGAATGCATGAAACAATCTTGTAAGTAACGCGCTTAAAACAGGTTTCTTAAGGGGACTAACCACGAAGTTATTTTTCGGCGGTAGACTTTGTGATTGAAAAGTCTTTTTGTTATGGTCGCTTGAAAGTAAAACAGTATGGCACACATTGTAATAACATAATTCTGTGATAGTCTCCATGATTTATTTCGTTGCATTAACTGTGAAACAAATCATACGAAGACAATTTCACGTACACGTTGCTAAGACTCCCTTGTCCATGGAGTAGGTTAGTGAAACAGCGTTTGCTGAACATTTTTTTCTTATTTTCGGGAAACTCACAGGCAGGTGGGATGACCAGAGACTAATCGAGAATCTAAGTGTTAGAGACTAACAGGAGGATTTCTACGACATCGAGTCAGGCCAATACAATACATACAGAAATTTACAAATAAGGAATTCGAACTCGCAACCCCAATGTCCGAAGGGCCCCAAGAACTTGAGTGCCTCAAACGGCGTGGCCAAAGTCATAGTTATTTTTAGCACTGATGTAGCTTACATAGAGTCTAGCAATCTGTACCACAAAGAATTTAAGCAGTTACGACTTTTCACACGTAAAAAAGCCAGTATTTATTGTACCTTTTGCAGCTTTGTAGTTTTTCTTCAGACTGGAAATATATAAAAAGAATGTTGTTGGACTGTTTCTAAACAGAAGACGTCCTGAAATTCTCGTTTTAAGACCATGATGTCATTTAGTGCATAAACCTAACATTCCAGATTTTGAAGGTCAAGAAACAAAGCTAGTTGGAATGCTGACGATTCTACCTGCTGCCTCCTAACTGAAATAAAGTGCCCAGGAACTACAGCACAAATTCCATCGAATTGCTGTGGCTTATAAGCAATCTTCTAAAGAATCTGGGAAACCTCAACACGTTCACATACCACCATAGCCTACATGGAGTTCACTCTACGGGTTTCTATAGTGTGTCCCAAAACTCATGCAGCCAGAGGTAAACGCAACATTTCATCATTGCAAAGATCAACTGGTTAACGCTGTTTACGGAGAGAATCATACGTAATATAAATACTCTGTGGACACAGAGCTAATGGTTACAGCTGGCGGTACATATACTAGTTACCATTGGCCTTTGAAGGGTTAAAGAACACTTAAGTGAAAGTACTGGCTGCTTTGTAACGAGAGAACCATGTACTTTGCGACAAAGAAGCCGCATTAACACTGCAGGGAACCCAGCAAGCTGCTTACGCCGACAAAGCAGAAAACAATGCATGACCAACCCCATCTTGTCTTGTCTCTCGTAAGAAAAGTGTCTGAGTGCTTTGCTTTGAACATGTTCGAAGCAAGGCAATTTGTAGCAAATGAAGCTGAAACTAACTTCCTGAGAATTACATTTTAGAAAATCATCCATTTTATATGAAACTTGCTGTTGCTTGGAAGTAAAACTTGGGTTTTAACAGCGACAGCGACACAGTCCGCTGAAATGAACTTTGTAAGAAGTGAGAACACGTGACTGAATCAGAATGTTAGACGAGAACGAACTCTGACAATGGACGGCAGATATTCATTTCCTCAGAGCGGCCGCAAGATACAGACTGAAGGCTTATAGAACGCAATGGTGATACTGAAGAACTGGGAGTAACATATCGATACGGCATTTGGAAAAGAGAAAGGATGTCTGAGAACGGAATCCGAAAGTTTTTTCCCCCCAATATATTCCAAGGCAGGCGATGTCAGGGAAGCCAGACAGAAAAAAATGTAATCTGAATAACCGAAGCAGCCGAACAGATTAACCCTTGCTGTTGATGAGACGAAATTAGTACACACAGAAGGAACACGACAGAGCAACTATTTCGGCGGCACAACGAACACTGCTGCAGCAGCACCCTTAAGCTAATCGCTAATGCCACAACCCGCCATCCCTTCCTGACACCTATCTCCCTAAGAGCCAATTTATAACTGCCCTCCCATATCCTAGGTTTTCTAAGTGGACGCTTTACAAGAGATCTCGCCACGAAAATTATATCTGCATTACTTGTCTCTTGGCCTATGTGTAACAAATTAAATCATAAACTGAGTAAGGGTGAAGACTTCATCACGTGAACCACACGAACCAGCAAGCTCAGAAAGAGAAATCCTTAACACACTTTTATTTCATCTACGGCAGAATTAACCGGACATCCTCTTTATTGCTGTATGAAAACATAATTATGGCAACAACTCTCTTGTTTTACTGCCCGGCTGACCAAAAACACACGAGGTGGGCGTCTCGCCATTGTACAATAAGAACAACGCGCGAAAAGGGACTACGTACGTATTCCAGAATGTTAGTTGAAAGATGCTGTGTGCTGAAGACGTGTTTCTTGACAATGACCAGTCATTAGAAAAAAGACTGTCAATTAGTTTTATACCGACATGCATTTTAATACGTCCATAACAGATACACATTTTTTGTGTGTTTAACAAGTTAATATAATATGCTCACTACTGTGAAAGAACACACTGTGACAAGCTGAATGCTCTCCATGCTTCCCACAAGTATTGTATTATGAGAGTAAGTCAGTCGGTGTCAAACGTGCGAGGTAGGAGAAGAAACGGGCTTTCCCCTGGGAGTGGGGGGAATTTGAGAGGAAATATACTAAGAGGCAAAATAGGAAATATTAAAAATACACGAATTTTCACATCAGCAAGCTGGAGAGACTGCACATTTCTCTTGCGCTGCCCATCCTCAACTTAACCAATAAAGTCTCTACTTTGAAGGTGAACCCACTCCCTGCCAGCATTAATTCCCTGCGCAACGGCTACAGTTGATGTATGAGTTAATTTGCGTTACGGTGTGATCCTGAAATCGCAATGAAGCACACATAGTGTTACCCATGAAAATTACTTTTTCCAAAATTCAAAAATCGTCTAGTAAAACTCAGTTTTTCAGTGTCACTTCTTTCATTTCTTATAGTAATATTAAATTGTTTATTTCTGAAAATCAAGCATTTTCTCCCCCCCCCCCATTTTTTCAATTTCTTTCCCGTTTCGCCCTTTCTTCAATGGTTTCAAAATTTCGGGAATTTGACACCGTTAGTCAATGTAAACTGTCTGTAGGTCACTTTTCTGAACGAAGACTATCCGTAAATAAGCCAGACGCATTGCCATAGAGACCGACAGCTCGTTTAGTTCCCTGAATAAACAGGAAGACGTAAGACAATATATTTTGAAATTGTCGGGACCTAAGAAGAGAACAATTTTTATTCATTGGTCTAATTGATTGGATCTCGTCATTATAGACTTCTGGCATCGAGGAATCTAGTATTTCCTATAAGTTCTCAGTTACCACAGCGACCTGGCGCCTAGTACCGGAGTACTTTATGCTTTGCATAACCCCCGAATCGACGAACATTTCACGGCTTCAGATTAAAACCTTCAGTTACCATAGTTACCACATTGATATGATCAGGACTTAGCCAGTTTTACCGTGAAGCACGGGACCTCCGCCACTCGGGGTATCCGACCCATCGTTCCGTAGATCCTCTCATGTCGTCACGCTGTCTATCCAATCAGAACTCAGAGAACCGTGCATTCATATGAAATATGTGATTTTCTCTTGGCGCACACAGCCGAGCTCTTTCAAGTTCATTTATACGAGGCTCCTCCAACTACAAATTCCTTTAATTTACATAATAACACTCACGAAACATGATCCTTGGGCTCCATTTCGATGTTAGGAAGCTGATGTTTTTTATATGCATATTGTTTTAAAAACTTCACATCTTATTTCTCTAAGATACATTTCAATATTTTCTTTTCATCTATCAGAGTGGCGTAGTATTTTACAAAGAAACTAAATTCAGACTGAAACTATCAAATAAAGAACAGGCAACCGATCGGATACTTCGAAGATCTATAAGAGTAGAAAGTAGTCACTATTAAGGAAAGCAGACACAAAGCTTGTATTCAGTCTTCCAAATAACATTCTCTTGCCATCTTTTTTTACCTTTTTTTTCCATCGTCTATGGTCAAGCTTGACCGTCGTAACCCCTTTTCGGGGTACTTGCCATCTAAGAATACGTAATAAAAATAACAATGACATCCATATCTAACTCAACGAAGCGTACCATTTCTTCACGAAACAGACGAAAAGCGGGGTGCAATGCACTGCACAGTGGCCGGATGGCAAACACAAGTGGGAAAACACTCACCCAGGCACATTTTGATGTATGGAATAATTTAAATAACTGAAATAACTACGCTGGAAAATAACCCTTTCGCGCTATTAAAGTAGAGATGTCCTGATGATGAAGGCAACATGGGCCTCCAAAACGTCGGTAAACTTCTACCAGATTACTGAGAGCAAAAACCCAGAAGACAAGTCATCTTCATGATAAACCTTGTTTTCTAGTAACAAAATGAGTCAACGATTACAAAATATCAGACGGTTAACAGATAAAAATGGTCGTGGGTTAGTAGCCCTGTTTATTACAGACACGAGGAACGACAACGAATGTCACATGTAAAGTTTCATGGTCATACCGAATCACCACGACTCAGGACAATCACGTAATCACATGGGCACGACGTGGAGGAATGGCAAGGAGGTACATTGTCAGCGTAAACCGGGTGCTTGGCGACGGCACAATTACCACGATTAATAAGGCCTCTGTTTCTGTGATCTGAATGAAGGCAAAGCCTTTTGTCACAGATCCACCCTGTCACTATAATCTTTGTACTAATACGACCTTCCCACATCGGAAGTTCTTTACTCTTTACGCATACTTCTGGAGGTCTTGGGCTCGATTCTCCGGACAGAAATCTTTTCGCAGCTTCCTACATCCCTTGGTCAAATGGCAGGACAGTAATTCATATCGTCTACGACCACTTCCTTCCACACCCTTCACAATTCAAATAGGCCTACCAAATGTCGAGAAGTCGGTTATCCTGATATTTATAATCTTCCCCGTTCGTACTACACGCCCTGCCATATCATCATCATTGATTAATCATCCTAATGATTAACATTAACCCCTCACTTTTAATTTCTCTCCAGACTCCTGTTACTTCATTCCTCAGGCCCAGATACCCTCAGCACATTGCATTCCCTCAATATGAGAGAAGCTCCACTTACGCACTTCAAATTTATTACTGTTCAATATAATAAATACGATGTACAGATCCTACACATGCGTGCCCGAATTTATAACGTGTTGGGCAAGGCCGTGGTCTAGGCAACACGGAGTTTTCCTCCGGGGGTTTCCCCGGTTTCTCCGTGGCATCCCAACAATTACTCCATTCACACACAGAAGAAGGCAATGGCAAACCACTTCTGGATCATCTGCCAAGAACGTATATGAACAGGTCCCAGTCCGAGAAAAGGATGGAAGGATCCTGTTCATATGGACCTGTCGTCAGACAGAACACTAAATAATAATAAGATGAGGTGGTCTAGCGGTTAGAACGCTGGCCTTGTAATCCTGGGGTCTGGGGTTCGATTCCCGGCGGTGCCCGAATTTATAACTTGTGTTGGGCAAGGCCGTGGTCTAGGCAACACGGAGTTTTCCTCCGGGGGTTTCCCCGGTTTCTCCGTGGCATCCCAACAATTACTCCATCACTCACAGAAGAAGGCAATGGCAAACCAATTCTGGATCATCTGCCAAGAACGTATATGAACAGGTCCCAGTCCGAGAAAAGGATGGAAGGATCCTGTTCATATGGACCTGTCGTCAGACAGAAAACTAACTAAATAATAAATAAAATATACATTAGCTATCTCACGCCACTGCTACTCTATTTGTTGACTGTAGTTAATGGGGAGTTCATTTTTACCCATGGAATGGTTTAGAAGGACGGCGTCCCTTACTAAAATCGATAAGTTTACGCAAATTACATAAATTTTTATTGCAAACAATCAGTGTTCCATAACACCATTCTGCCACGACAAACTACTGAGGAAAATGTTAAAACCAATTAAGTCTTAGCGGAAATAAAGTAATGAGCAAACCTTCAACCCTGCCAAAAATAAATTCTAATTAGGCAACGTACCTTTTCAATGATCTTGAGTATTATCTGACTGTAGATGAGATCCAGTTTTACAGTTCTAACAATTACAGCAGAAAAGCAAGGGCGTGATCTAGTCTAGATCAGAATGTGGGAGCTTGGTGGCAGAACTGTGGTAAGGTCAACGCACGCAAAATTGCTCTAATGTGGGAGGTTTTCAGTGTTGTCACTCAGGCATCTCCTACAGCGCGCCTGGATTAAACACGGCAAAAAAGAGGTCAGTCAGTACACCGATCCGTATATACTGCATAATGCTCATTCAGCTGTGTAATGAATTGGATCGAAGCTTATAATCGATAAGTGCATTAGCAAGAGTTTCGAAGGAATCCTAGTGGAATGTTTCAAGGCACTCTTCAGCCATTTCTTTGAAGAAATCCTGGAAATGCACTAATAACCTCTTCATTAAGAACATCGATTAATCCGACCGGAATTTGAACCGAGTTCGACTCCCAGCAGAACTCTCTTCGCCATCAGTTCAGGTGGGGCTCCAAGATTTACCCAGCCTCGTGATACAGCTTGTTCCGGGGGCAAAGTGGCCGAAACTTAAACGTGATCATTCACCTCCGTCTAATACCGAGGTTAACAATGCGGGCAGTCTTTGGTACGTCTTCATGGCTTCTTATTATTCTTAACAATACTGAACACGTTTGGTGAGCACCCTGTGAAAAATATTAAGTCAGCACGCACGCAGCCAACGAACGGGAAGTGAAGCACGACTTTTGAAACAAGAATGCCGATGGTTTCAAACAAGACGCAAAAGAACCGATGCTGTTATCTCAAAGCTTCCAGCTAGCCCCAGTTAAGTTCACAGCAGCAATTTCTCTTCCATCTCCGTTTGTCTGTCTCACTTAGTAAAGGGAAAGAAAATAAAGAAGGCTTCACAGAATCCCACCCAACTGTTATGAGAGTCTCAGTGTTCCAACTCCACTTTCACCCGGCATTTTTAGGGCCTAATCTCATGCACATTTTAAAAGTATTAACCACTCTTAGACATAGTGCACTATTGTTCCAAACGCAACAAGGCTTGATTCTCCGGTATGAATATTCTGAAATCTTTCGGCCATTCTGTTAAGCAATAAGCTGGTTAAGATATGGAGATCCAGAAGCAACCGGTAATCAAATGCGTATCAATAGTAAAGAGGTAAGCCTCCATGACTTGTGTTAACAATAGTAAAACATGTAATTTAATAACTGTATAACGAAAAGCTTCATGAATTGATTTCTCAGTCTAACATTATTGGGATGATTAAACCAAGAAAATGAGATGGGTGGAACATGCAAAAGAATGACGGAAATAAGAAACACGTAAAGGGAACGAAAATCACTACGGACTAGTGCGTAGACGAGTGGACAACGTCTTCACATTCAAGATGCACTATTTTTCACTCATTGCTCAATTATTGTCACAATTATTATTTACTGTATTTGGACGAAATGTAAAAAAACTGTCATTTTAAAAATGCAAAAATTGAGCGTAAAAAAACGTTTCGTCTCTGGTACTTAACTAAGCACGGCAAGGTGCAGATGTGTGGTGGAGTAAAGGTACAGCTCCACGCATTATAAACCTCTGGTCTAGAAAGAGGTGAGTGGTCAGCTTCAGGCCCCGGTCGCTTTAGCCCCGAGTACTAACAAGATTTAACGGGGAAAAAGGCTTATAACTCCATTCGTAGCTCATGGAGGTGAAGTAAGGGAAGGAAATCAAAATAGTTCTTTCCGGGAATTTTGTATGAGCGAGGGTTGGAAGGGAATAGCTCTAAACAGTGCCCCCCCCCCAAACTGCCTTGTCCCGTTGAAGTCACCGTTCAATAAGTATGTGTTTCCCGCGTTTTAAGTTTTATGTCCACAGAAATCTAATTTGTGGATAGGTACTTTCCTTCATTGCACTTACATTTACTTCAGTCCTGAAATTCTTTCCAATATACCAAGTTACGCCCTTCAGATACAATCCTTAAAAGTGCGAATCTATTGAATGTTTTTATCAAAATTCTAGTTCTTTTCGGATTACGGAAGTGTCGTAGTTAACGAGATTCCCGTACAAGATCGCAGTCACGTTCGTGGCATTACGGGGGAAACCCCGCCCTAGAGAAAATTGTTGAAGAAAGGCCAATTCCGTTGCTAGCAACTGTTAGTCATTGTTGTAACAACGCTAAGGGGGGAATCGTGACTTTGTGACGTCATCTGCATACATTGGTGAAATAAGCTGGAAATGTAGTCCTAGTAAATGCATTGACGTGGTATTTTATGGAATTCAAGATTAGCTCACCTCTTGAGCTACAAACACCCAGCGTTGTTTGAGAAGCTCTTTACTTTGTGATTTATAATCTGTCTCCATTTATTACCATCCCATTACATACCGGTTATGACATATTTCGTATTATACAGGTATTAATGGGAAAGAAAAGGTCCGCTGAAATTCAGTGGGGAATGATTCCTCCTATTTCTTCATTCCTCACCAACATTCTTTCTATCGCACAAGCAGCTGCTTTAGCAGCACGTACATGTACTTCTAAAAGCTGCCTAATGACATTACCACGGACCTACCTAAATGCAGAAAGGGAGAGAGCTTCGCGCCTAGCAACAAGGAAGGGCCAGATGTATTATGACTACCTTGGTGATGCAAGAGGAAACAAAACAAATGACTCATACGATAATATTGAAACTACTGACAGGTGTAGGCAGTAATTGTGTGGAATTACTGGGCTTATGAACCAGTCGTAGTTAAAAATGATAATTCTACATGAGGCAATGAAACGTCTTGGCCAGGTGATTCTATTAAATGCTCAAGGAAAATACATGCCGTTGCTATAAAGCTATAAGTAAATTTGTTAATTTTAAAACAATAACTAGAAAAATTCAGAATTAATTGTAACTAAGATAGCAAAAGTTCTTTTGAAAAACACGTGTTCTTCATGGACCGAAGTTTGAGAACACATGCCCCTGATACCTAACAAATAGCCATGTCCTAAACAGTTAACGTAGGGTATATATCGACTACGACACCGCCAACCTTCAAGCAAAACACTATTGTGGCAAACAAATGTACACACATGCAGTAAACTTGAGTGGGAGAGGTCGACCACTCACTGCCCAGTCGTCCTTGTTAATGTATAAACAGAACGCCTTATGACTTACGATGAGGAATGCGACCAACTTTAACCACGACACTACTTTATTTACAAACTACAAAGCAACATCGCGATTACTGTATATGGTATAGTAATTACGGTATCACTCGCTCTGTATCCAAGTCTGTTGCTGAAAATGTCATCCTGTGGGACACTTTTTATCTGCGACGAAGAAGTTTTTAATTGTTTGATTGGCAGAGGTGGAAAAACTTTCCGTAGTTCATAAATATGACTACATATACAACACACGGAATTATTTCGCGTCAAAGCTCTTGATCCCACTTGTTAAAACCCGCGTGTGCTACTATACAATGACGCGAGGAAGAGTTTGAACGATCAGTATCTTCTACTCCAATTCAGCTCTTCCCATCACACAGCTCTCAATTTTACGGCTGTATCGCTATTAGGGAGCATTTTCCATCTCGTGTTCACTAAATTCGGTATGGGCTCACGCCTTTCACAAGAACTCTGGAAGTTAACGGAGAAGTTTGCAATTTCAAGTTTGTCTATTTAGCAGTAGACCTCCGTTGAATCATCGGTCTCACGAACCTTCGTATATTGGCAGGCAATAATCATAAGTTGTGACAGAATGATCGGCTCGTGTCGCCGTTTGCAAAGTCCCCATGTCGGAAGACACTTTGCATGGGACGAGGTCATCACGGCACCGTTATCTCTCAGCTGGCGCTTATCCAACAGTCTGCAACCCGAGGGCGCGAGGCAGTATGGCCCGAAACACAGCAATTCTGCTGCAGCTACTGTGTCCGGATGTAAGCAATATTCACGTATCTGATCTCTCCGTACACATGAACTGGCCACTGTTTGATCTTCAAACCCTAGTAACGATATTCCACTAAAAACTTCCCTCGATCTCTTAGTTTTCATTTCTGTTCCACTTCTAAGTATACAATAATGTTCTCAATCCAACAGGAATGTAACCTCCGAAATGGACTAAAATTAAATTTTTCCGCCGAATAATAAACAAGACCTACCAGTTCTGCCCATAATGTGTAACAAGACTGGAAAAGTGAAGAACTTTATTGTAAAATCGGTACACAGCAACTGAAGAATCGGGACATGCCGAGGGTACTTGGCCAACAGACATTTCTTTGACAGCCGGTAACTATGAAACAGCGCAATTCATTTGTTAGCTATCATCATCACTATGGAAACTTGCTCCTTACTCACGACTTGTTATTTACTGAAGGATTGGTGTGATGTAGTCATTTGCTTCAGCAGGGGTCATAAAGGGTCCGCGAGTTGAGTATATTACAATTTTTCATCATATTATTTATCCCAAAATGCAGTAAAAGACATGACGAGGAAAAACTATACTTTCTATCTAAATTTTAGCTGATCTGTATTCTATTTGGTCACAATGCATGAGATAATTTTGAAGAAGTGGTCAGAGATTGAAAAAAACTGTTACAGCCGAAAAGAAATTCTTGCGAGAGACGCTGTGACATTGTGATTACAACTAAAATGAGTATTCGGAAATTCGGGGTTCGATCACCGAGACAAACCACCGTGAGGTATAGTTAAAAACTTCCGCAACGATTCATAAATGGCAACCGGACGGATCGTAACAAAGTAACACTTTAATTCATGTGTTGTTATTCGTCACTGGCCTCATTTCGAGATTTACGGTCATACGTACCGCAGACTCTAGTGAATTATTATTTCAATACCGGCATTTCGACCCCGTCTCGTCCCATTCCGTCCCTGGCATTCCGACGAGCTGTTATTCTGCTGTTTGTGTTTGTAAGGCTTCTATTTGAAAGTTTGAACACCTGCATTACTAAGTATTTACTCGAGAAATTTTCGCCTGTTCCTTCCTATACTGTAGCGTTAGACGTAGAGGGGAGGACATGAAGGGAAACAGCGTTCGCAAGTCGTCCCACCCAATCGTCATTTAAGAGGCTATGGTAATAGAAACCGAGGGTTCAACTGAGCTATTACCAAAGCCCTGAACCAATTCTATTCAAACCGCTGAACCTTCACGAGCTATTTGCGAAAATATCAGTCTTTGTGCTATCCACCCATCTCACCGTTGTCATGGTGTTTGCCTCATCCGATCCACAATGTCAGCCAGCCTCCTTAGTCTCGGCATCCTACTGGATGACTTGTACAAATCACCGGTTTCCTGCAATGGGATACCCTGAAGTGACAACTCATTTCATTCCTCTTATCACTCTGTTTTCGAACATTTGGAATTACGTTTCGCGCCACAATTAAGAGGCCACGTTCCACAAAACAACCGGAAATAATCACTATTTATACAGGTCGCCTGATTCGAGTTTGGACATTTGTCCTATTATGGAAAGTCACGATCGAACGGTTAGCCTGCATGGAGACCGGATATCATGACTGAAATTCATCGTGCCTCTCCTCAGCCCCTATAGGCAAATGCCTTAAATTACACCACGACCGCTTCCTTCCACGTGCTTTCCAATGCATTATTCATCAGTCATCCTATCGTCGGACACTGTACAGTGCCCGTTGCTGACAGTCGTGTGGTAAAGGGGGTATTAGTTGCTTCTAATATCAAAAGCAGGACGTAAGTGTACCACTGTGCAACATTTTCACGAATTAAAGGAGAAAAACAGCTTCCTGCCATACAAAAATCTGATCTGCTGGAAACGTGCACGTAGGGCGGATGGTGGAGACAAATACATATACAATTTTAGTTGGAAAATCTGAAGGGAAGAGACCACTCGAAAGACCTACGTTGATCGGGACCTTTTAAACACGGCAATGAACCTTCAGGTTATGTGAAAGTCGGGAAATTTCTTTACTAGCTTCTCAAGAATAATTATACTCTAAATAGTTAGTTTAATGAATTAATTACACGCGAAAATAAAAATCCAATGTAAAAGTAGCATGGCATACAAGATACTGTTCGCAATAACAAAAAACCTGTGTTGAAGTTACAAATTTGAGGTTCATGGGAATGAAAAAGCCGGATGCTTAATCGTTAACGATATAAAGTATTAATGTGTTGGTTAATTATCAAGCAAGTTTTTCAGGCTCCGTGAATTCTCGGAAGCAATCATAAATGAGACATTTCGCAGCAAACATTACAGTGTGTGCCGGTCTAGGTGTGGTTCCAAGCCGATTGTCCCACAAACTGGAACTGCTAACCGGATCTCCCTCGCTCGACTCTGACTCACACACTGACCACCAGATGGACGGGCATCACACACAACACAGATTCGATCCAGGGACCCAAGCTGTTTAACCTTTATCTCAAACACAAACAAGTAGCTCCCTTGTTCAGAAACATCACCGTTCTTATTCCTCTGGACAACGCGTATCTGTTCCTGACTGGTTCTAATTTATCAGCCGATGGTTAACGGAGATAGGAGTTGAAGGAGACTGGATTTTGTTGAGCCAGGACAGGGTCCGGTGGAGGATATTGGTGCATTTGGTGACGAACCTTCGGGTTCTGTAAGCGATCTAGTTAGTTAGTTTTTAACGGAGATTAAAAGTTCCTTATTACTTCAACCAAGTTCTGATTTAAATTGACATGAAACAGTAAATCACTTTATATCTACCCATTCTACCGCACTGTTTAGTGGTGCAGCCCATCTAGAAGAAGTTAATAAAGTTAAAGAAGAGTTGTCCAGTTCTTAGTAACAATGCCACGAAGAAGACAAGCGGGTAGAATTCACATAATCTTAACTGAATCGAACTACGAACCTGGACTGGCATATCAGGAAATTGTTTTATTCCCGAAATTAAAGTATTTATTTGAAGAACCAGTTCGTATTTTGTTTGTTTTAATATCATTTTATACTTTTGTAAGCGGAAGACCAGCTAAGCAGTGTAACGTCACAGCACAGAAAATTTGTATTTGTTGGCGCCGCAATCCGGTTTCTTAAGTGAAGACATGGTCAGTTCGTAGCAAGCCCCTTTCTGATAAAACTCTTCTGGTCTTTAAACCGTTGTTAAAAAGTGATATTTAAGGTTCTAAAAGCCGCATTGACGACCACAAATGCTTGTTCTTCCGGGATGTTGTTCATGACCACTCACATTCCTAAGACACTTTGAAAATACTGCACTCACGAAAGGGAGAGAGAGTTCTAGGGCCAGAACTCCAGCCAAGAAATGTCTCCAGCAACGGGACATATCAGACAGAAGTTACCTGCAGGGGTGTACAATGCAGACTCATTTTCACAGCAGATAATACTATACAAGCAATGGGGCCCATTTCCTTAAATGTGACGCCGTATGAACTTATAGATTTAGGCAGTATGTTCCTTCAAAACGTTGGCACCAAAAATTGACAGATCAGAGAAGTTTACTGTTGGGATTTACATTACAGTTTGTTAGCGAATTTAATTTTAATTCTAATCTCCCTAAAACCTCTATTTGTATGAAATTAAAGTAGATTTTCTTCAAAAAAATATGGGCTGGTCATATAAACATTTTAGAGCCTCAAGTTCCCTCGGCTACAAATGTGAATGTGCGGTCTCTGTTTAACAAATGAAGTCAGGAAGCGGTGATGTTAACTAGGGCACGTAGTCTCAACATCTCAACTTGGGAACGAACGAGTCAGCTAACCTAACTGTTCACCGTAGGCACAGGAACGCGTGGCACCTTACCGTGCCTACTCGCAGGGCACTGTCTTGGTCTACTTCACTTATCTCAATGTCTCACATACTACGGCCCTGTGATCGGCCTCCGATACAATCTTACAGTCGCTCAGCAGGTTAAGAAATTTCTCAGCTTGTGTGAAACCCCAAATGTTCACTACAGTATTCACAACAGTCGGCCACTGAACTCATCCAAGCCCCATGATCTGCATTTTTCGTTATTGTTAAGAGATTAAAGCAAGGGCTGTGACAGTCTAATTTATGTTAGAAATCTCGGACACTAACTAAAATCTTGTAGTCCGCCATATGACAGACAGACATTCAAGTAGTTAGGCAACTTTGCATCAGACAATTACACCGGTTATTCAAGTGACCTTGGTTACCCCCAGAAATGTGAAGAAAGGAGAGACGTTCTATTCAGCAGAAGCTGTGGCTCTATTGTTAAAGGCAGAACGTACCCCCCATTTCCGGCTGGGGGGGGGGGCGACAGCCTGAAAGCACGGGGAGGGAATTCAGGAGGATAAAGAGAATTCTGGTCCAAGAGAATACACGTAAACCTCTTTTTTACTGTCCATACAGTAATCTGTAGTCAGAATAAGAGCTAAGCGCACTGACAAATACAGGTAAAGAATCTTATTTGGGCGGAAAGCCCTTAAAGCAAGAAATCCGTCAGTGATCGTCTAACAACAGATGAAATACTAGGAGGCTGGATAAAATGAACACAGTAAAGAACCTTCTGGTTTCGTAAAGTGTTGGGAAATTCTTGAGTTCGGTTCACTTCTCTTACGGATTATCAAACCATAAATTATAAATCATTCTTAACGGTGTAAATATACACAGGCGAGTGGTGAGACAGACGCTTCGGCCGACTTTATCCCCGATATTCATTGTACAGGGGGGCTGGCAGGATCCCAGAACCGGTACGGAAGTGGTGACGTAGAGAAAAATCATGACCCTGCCAAGTGTAGAACTCCGGATGCCGAGTTCGTATCCAGTCGCTGTACTGACAGAGCGATTTGGGCTTTAATAAAAAAGATGCAGAACAGTAGTATAGTTCCTTGCGTTAGAATAGTACAATCTGCAGCCAACAAACAGTGTGATGAGGGCAGAAGACAATGCTTTAAGGACGATTCTCGTATGGCAATCAGGCTTTTCGTCATTACGAGAAAACTCGAAACCATTATACAGCAAATGTTTGTGAACGTTCTGGTTTAAAGTTGATTGTGGACTCACGTTTGTTCCGTTTGCATCCCGTGCTATTATGACAACTCGTGGCAACCCGAACGGAAAGCCTCGATGTGTTAATTACCAAACATTTCACGACTTGTCAACATGAAGGTCACTTAGTTGATCTAAAACAGGTGTCAGCGACAAAAACTCAGTACACACTCTTGCTGCAAAGCGTTCTGCTTGATGTACAAACAGAAAGGAGAAATGGGCACTGAGACCAAAATGCCACATCACTGTTCCGAACCGTAGAAGTTGGTATTCTGAACTTAAGAGGTGGATAACCGTTCGTATACTTTGCTAATTTGGGGACGAGTTCGAAGATGTAATAAGAAAATTGGTTTGAATTTATTACATCTAAATACTTCCTTTTGAATTTTCAGGATAATATACTATCTTTTCTGGCAACATACAAGTAACAAGATAAATTCTTAGTGATATGGAACATAAGTAATGTCTCACTTATAAATTATTTCATTTCGCTGCTTTAAGCTACAGAAGTCTAATAAGGTGGGAGAAGATAATTAACAGTGAGTGGGTATGTACTTGGAAGTAATAAATAGTTTATGTTTTATTGTATTGTGCTACCACAAAGAGAAAAACCACGAGGAACTCAAGATATATCGTAAAGTAGGCGAGGTTCTAAGTACCCCCAGTGCATAAGAGACAATCGTTACCTTATCCAGCTAGCTCCAAGATTCATGTGTACAGAACAGTACACATTCTAATGTACTAAGAATACGTCCTTCTTAAATGAATTTTCAGAACTCACACTGAGATAAATCACAAGCATGCTTCTAGCTCTTTACGAGTGTCTTACAACAGAAGTAACTCGCCACTGCGAAGCCTCACACGAAGAGGCCCTTCAAGGGTGATGAAAGTGCGGGAAGAATGTTATTAAAAAATCCATAATTGTACAGTTTAAATAGCATCATATGATGTGCGAGATGTTCATGATCGAAAGTCGGACGAGATTTGAAATGAAGTTGCCATGGACCCTTTGAAAACAGACCTGCTAATAAATTCAGTAACTGGGGAACATGAATTGGACAACAAAGCGGCCAGTAAAGTAATTATAGAAATTAAGAATGAAGCATACCCTACAAAGCATGATGATGTTCCCTGGTGTCGCCGATAAAACAGAGTGCTTTTCTACCATCGTCGATCAAGGATTGTTTTCCCCGGCGCCCCAACTAAGGCAGTATGTCTTCCTGGCGCCGTGCACAAAGCACCGTGTTATCCTGCACCCCCCAATAATAAAACGCCATTTCCTAGTGTCCTCAATAGCACAGCGTCTTTCTCAGCGCCCTTTTCTGGCATCCCCGATACTGCATGTGTTTCCTTCGCGGTGTCTACACTGCGATGTTCTGTGGTTCGTAAGACGTTCTGTGCATTCCTACGCGTTCTGTCTCCGTTTCTCTCCACTCCTCTTAACGCAAAGGTCACTCGACTGGACCGGTTCCTTGCAGTTCAGCACGCAGGGGATACGTAGCAATTTTTGTTTGCTGACAATTTCACGGTTAGAACATACCGCCATTTTAATTTTACTGTACAGACCAACCAGTAGGTCAAATATCCTCTTCGCAGCTAAAACAGGGCTATCAGTCACAGCTCAGAGAAAGATGTAGGAACATCTGCAATAAAGTTTCAAAATTTCTTACTTTCGTTATATGAAAGCTAAACTTTTGTTTTAATGTTATGTCATCATCATCATCGTCGTCGTCAGGGATTAGGCATTAATGCCTGTTCCGGCTTCAGATTGTTTATTTAACAACGCTGTCAGCAACAAAAAACCATATATCGTAGAATGACAGAATTTGCATCGAGTTGTTCACACAACGATCACACTCCGAATTTAGGAAAGACTGTCGCAGAACCCTGAGAGCAACAGTTGCTTAAGTGGGACACACATTCAAATGTTTGATACTTCTCGGCTTTCTAAACCAATTACAGCGTCATTACAACTATGTATTGCTATAAAAAGTTGCGCAATAGAGCAACTGGATGAAAAATGACATTTACTTTTATTTTATTCTCGTACTGATGACAAGAAAGTTATCAGAGACCATCCACTGGCTGTTTATCATTTACTTAAATGACTGCTTTAATAATTTGCTATGAAGCAATAACAAACTATTTGTATGGCAAAAAATCTCATTGTCATTCGTGAACATTCGATCACTATAAATTACATAATCCGTTATAACTGCATAGGCGTGTCTACTGCATAAAAGTGCAGGAAACAAACATATCTCGAGTTTGCAGTTTTCGCCACAACTTTGGTGGCAATTAGTGCATTTGAGTACATTCGTCTGTTTCAAGACGTTAAATGTGTATTTTGCCATCGCAACACGGCACACTCTCAAATCACCGAAAGCCGACAAAGGACCTCGTTAGGTTGAAAGAAGGGCTAAACCCGTAGCCGTAGAAAAAGTGCATGTTACGAAATGCTACATAAAATCTCACACTTGGACGGAATCGCCTCTATTAAAAACATGATAATGAGCCCCATCGACTTCCATAAAAGTCAATAAATTTCTTGACAATCTGATCGACTGGGATGTGGCTCTTGTGATTCCGTAAATGTGGACGGTTTCGCGAGCCCGTACTCAAGCAACGCGAACAACCGGGGGGGGCATGGCTTTGGCACTTAAACTGGAAACAACATATGGGTAGAATGCAAGAGGGCAGGGCAGAAATTAAGTTTCATATCCGTAGCTACACTGTTCATCGCCATCAGACCGCAAGCAAAGCGTGACAGCCAACGAATGGCTTCATAGACAAGCCCGCTATACAGAACTGTAGAAGAAGTTGCCGACGCAAGTGGCGTTACTACATTCAAAATTATGCAGGCACCCAAATTCGTTGTTAGCCTTTATTTACTTGTCATTTCATAATTATCTGAAGCCTGTTTGTATAAAGAACTTTGAGTTAAATGTTAGATGTAATTTTAATAGCAGTGCTCAGACACCAGGCGACTTTTCACTCTGTAGGCCCAGGTTTATTTCCAGGGCTGGCTTCAGGAATTAATTATTAACTTATTTCCTAACGTTTTGTCAACCGCATAGGTTTTACAGAAGGGAATAAGAAGTTGATAATAAATTATAGTTTAGCAAGGATATGTAAGGAACCGGCAGTTGTCCACATCTGTCTGCAGGAACAGAGGCTTTCCATGAATAACCTCGGACAGTGTCCGTGTGCAGATTTGAATAAAATGTCTCAGTATGAAACAGCTAAAACTAAAGCTCCATTCATTTTCAATCTTGACATTACATGGAAGTCCGATGCTATATAGTCTGAGCTACAGAGAGACCGCCGTTAAATAAACTATAAATAAATAGACGTGATTAATCAGCTTCACACTCCGGCCACTTTACCCCTTAAAAGAGCTCCGGTAACCATCCAGTAGGAGATTCGGTGCTTCCAAGAGGCAGTATGGAACTGGCGGTGAAGAATAATCATTTCTACCAGGAACAGTTCCCCGATCATGCACCCTGTAGCCAGCATGCAATGAATAAGCTGTTTTGGTTCGCAAATAAAAGACAACGACTTTAAAAAAAAATTATCTGTGACTAATTGCGTATGTTTTCGATGAGATCGAAATTAAAAATAATTTTCGATGGCGTACAAGAAAATTTGGATGACGTAAGAAGTGACTTTTGCAACCTTCGACCTAGGCACCTTTGGAAAGAATCCAAGATCTGTTTGAAGATTCTCTCTCACAGGTGGCTACGTCTTGAACTTTGGTCCCGACCACTCCCCAGCTCAGGACTGTTGGAATGTCAAGGTCCACAGATAAGCAAGGCGCAGTTGTACGTGGCAGAGAGTGTTATTGCTACGAATAAGGATGAGCAGAAATTGGTTCCAGATAGGCTACAGGCATGTCTTGAGACGCACAGCTCAAAATTTAAGTATGTGGGAACAATACTAAGGAATATGAATCGGATTCGTTATGAAATTAAGAGAAGATTAAATCACGGAAATTGTTATCATGTATTTCGTAAATTATCGCGTCGTATACTTCCTAAAAGAAGATCAGGAATTCAAAACAATAATTTTACCGTTTGTTTAAAGTGACTTGAATGCAGACCCCTTCTTTGAGAGAAGAACATAAACATCAAGTATTTGAAAATAAAGTTCTTACGAAAACACAAATATTTGGACCTAAGTAAGAGATAGGACAGCGATAAGATGATATGGTGGCAAGAAATGCATACAGAATTTTTATGAGGAAACCTGCTGGATAACTCCCGCTTCGAAGACCAAGAAGGATAATATTAAGATGGATAAGAGGGAACGAGTTGTGTGGTTGGCAGGCATATGGAAATGACCCAGGATCTGTTCAATGCCAGGCTTTATAAGCAAAGTCGAATCTTTCGGGTTCTCCTATCACAGATAGCTAGTCTAAGACGTGTCTGAGATGGCAACTCGGTTAATTATGTTTTTAAATGTGACCCACCGAATACCAGTCAACAGTTAATCTGCTTGATTTCTAACTCTTTCTTCCAATGTTTTATAAGACAGTGAATACCCTACGTATGACTTCCTCCAAGTCTATTTCAGACCTACATAATAACGATTCATACTTTGATATTTAACCGTTAAGTACACAGGTTAGACAAACAAACTTGGTATATAAATTCTGATATTAAAAAGCGTGTAATATCCAAATTGTTCTTTTGGTCTTTAGCAATAGTCTAAATCATAAAATAACAAAACTACAACTTTTCGAAAGCTGTATCTGCTTCGGTCTTCAGGTAAGAAACGAGGGAAAGAGGACAAAACCCTTATCGTCTGGGGCCCCTGGTTGAGCTAGCAGGCCCGAAAAGTCGCAGCTTTAGACGACGGACAAAGTAGAAAATAAAAACAATTGTACATATAAAACGCGCTATCGTCAAAAACCTTAAGTCTTCGATTAAACGGCTTCTGTAGTATGTAGGATCTGTGTTTCGATTTGAACTGAGCATGTTCAGAGTACGATGTAAATGGCCGTAACGGGAGCATATGGGCAGGCATACAAACAGGGTCGCCATCATGTTTCCAGTTACCACCACTGGCAATGACAACTTGCGGTACAAACATACTTTGAAAAGCGCACGTTTGTAGGTAAATGACCAGCTCATAAATCCGCCACATTAGAACGGCGTTAAAAATATTTTAAGGAAAAATCACTAAGTTCTTACTTACATTGTATGTAGTAACAGAGGAAACACTGGAGACAGTTGCATGACTGTCCTAGCGAAGGTGTGATTGTCGTGGAGGCAGATACGGGCTTTGTATGGAGGAATGTGAAGTTGGCAGTGAAAGTTGGCAAGTGCTCATAGAGCTCTGAAACAAAAGAACGTCAGACCAACATAATAGTATAATTTCACTCTCAGCAGCGTATCCTAGCAACCGAAGAAAGGCAAACATTCCCTATCTAATTAACAATTCAAGGAATATCCTTCCTGGCATCTAAAAAGAATTAACAACAGTTACATTTTAACAGTACATTTCAGGTTGTCATTTTCCCTTAAACACATCATCAACTACCAGACTTTCAGATTACTATTTCTATTCAAATGCATAATATGCGAGGCAAACGTGATAACAACTATAGAATTTATACGAGTTTCTTGATGGGCACATTAGTCTTACAGGCGTTACTTATAGGCAAGTCTAGTACGGACTTCCACGAGTTGAAGATACAATGGAAGAGAATTCCAACCACTTCAAAGCTGTCAAAAATTTAAAGGTATCTTAGCAACAACACAGATTGATATATATACACATATATGAATTATAATTTCGGGGGACTTATTTGCTATTTTGCATATACCATTAATTTTTGTGTATATTTATCGCAACTACAAATCTGCTGTTGAGATTACCCACACAACAATGTACGAAGTCAGAAAGACGTTTATACAAGACGAGCCATTTCCGATAAAATCGGTAAATTTGTTATGAGTTTCGCGTAAAATTAGTTTTAGGGCAGATACCATGAAAATTAAATTCGTTTCACGGTGTTGTTGTTTCCGTGCATCCGAGATGTAACACGCGAACAGATGAATGCTAACTCATCTGTAAATGCTACAATCCAGTCACGCATTCCCCCCATGCTCCACACAACTGTTGAGATCTACTTAGTTCTACAATAACAATGATGTCCCTCTCATGGTCTATATTACAGGTTATATGGGCAGTCTCAAACTTTAAAAAAAATGAAGTGTGGAGCACCCACAGACCGCGAAAAATATTGAAATAAATCTACGAGCACGACAATAAAGCATCTCGCACTGTAAGAAGAATAAAGATTTGTAATCTCTCACTTTCTGCTGTTATCATTTGTCCCACTCTAAGCCGACTTCATCACAACGGCTGGATCATTTCCACGACCTCATCTCCTCATGCATTAGCATTAAAATAAGCTACATATTACACAATGACGTGCCCTTCACGTCGCGCACTAATTGACAAACAAGACCTTTTTTTCTGAAGCCTAGTATTAACGTGCTCCAATTAGAACAAATCTGTTCATGCAATACGCAGAAAATAATTAATTCCATATTAAG